>NW_017310331.1:1185-4887 GCF_000935625.1 Nanorana parkeri | reverse complement strand
ATACAGGGGTACGGGTAATATACAGGGGTACAGGTACTATACAGGGGTACAGGTAATATACAGGGGTACAGGTAATATACAGGGGTACGGGTAATATACAGGGGTACGGGTACTATACAGGGGTACAGGTAATATACAGGGGTACAGGTAATATACAGGGGTACAGGTAACATACAGGGGTACAGGTAACATACAGGGGTACAGGTAATATACAGGGGTACAGGTACTCCTAGAATGAGATCCTAATAGGTTGGACTTGATGGACTAATGTCTTTATTCAACCTCAAATACTATGTAACTATGTAACTATCTGTTGTATCTGTTGTATCTCTTGTATGTGTTGTATCTGTTGTATGTGTTGTATCTCTTGTATCTGTTGTATCTGTTGTATCTGTTGTATCTGTTGTATCTGTTGTATCTCTTGTATCTGTTGTATCTCTTGTATCTGTTGTATCTCTTGTATCTGTTGTATCTCTTGAGTGAAATGTATCTAAACATCGGGCTCTGGAGCTGTCAAAACAAATAGCAGGGAGGGGAGTCACTCCGCTACCTCTCTGCTCTCTCAGCTGTCAGATACGGGATCGCAAATTGCAGTCCTGTATTTGCATGTAACGGCTTCATTCTTTCATTAATGACTGGTAATGAGAATCAGCTGTTACCCGCATTACAAAGCCTGATATAACTCGTCACGTACAGAGTACATTGCCAGTCATATAGGCACAGAGTGTCGGGATGTACAGTGTACATGGCCAGTCATATAGGCACAGTGTTACCCGCATTACAAAGCCTGATATAACTCGTCACGTACAGAGTACATTGCCAGTCATATAGGCACAGAGTGTCGGGATGTACAGTGTACATGGCCAGTCATATAGGCACAGAGTGTCGGGACGTACAATGTACATGGCCAGTCATATAGGCACAGAGTGCCGGGACGTACAGTGTACATGGCCAGTCATATAGGCACAAAGTGTCGGGACGTACAGTGTACATGGCCAGTCATATAGGCACAAAGTGCCGGGACGTACAGTGTACATGGCCAGTCATATAGGCACAGAGTGCCGGGACGTACAGTGTACATGGCCAGTCATATAGGCACAAAGTGTCGGGACGTACAGTGTACATGGCCAGTCATATAGGCACAAAGTGCCGGGACGTACAGTGTACATGGCCAGTCATATAGGCACAGAGTGTCGGGACGTACAATGTACATGGCCAGTCATATAGGCACAGAGTGTCGGGACGTACAGTGTACATGGCCAGTCATATAGGCACAGAGTGTCGGGACGTACAGTGTACATGGCCAGTCATATAGGCACAGAGTGTCGGGACGTACAGTGTACATGGCCAGTCACTACGTGGTTAACGAGAATAAAAAAAGGGAAACTCCTTGCGGTGTCGTTGACATCAACATTTATTTAAAAAAAATAGTAACTTACAGTAAAAACGAAAAAGATCGGCCGCTCACAGTATTTAATATCTCGCCGGCTACCGCCCGGGTATGGTGGCAGATTATCCACTAAAGATTATAAACGCTCACATTTTGTTTTCATTACACGTATTCAACCATTTTGATAGTTTTAGTTCACCTACTGGTGACCCCGAGCGCTGCACACTCATTCATTTTGACCCCAGTGTCCCTAGCGCAGCAGCTTTTTTTTATTTATATATATATTCTAATCCATAAGCGCGGATTTTACATATTTCATCACGAGTTCCGTTATATGAAGGATGGAGATGTGGGGGAGGGGAAAGGGTGGAGGCAACATGTACAAATGTCCACAGCGGGAATATTCTCAGATCTGGGAGCTGATTGGGGGAGTCATCAGCACATCAGGTATGAAGAGGTAACCAATCAGAACTCATAGCTTTGGTCATGTGACTGCAGAGATCTGATTGGTTGGCTCTGTATGAAGAACTTTCCTGTCAATGGGAGATGAAATCTAACTCTGACGTCTTCTATTCTTTTACAGAGCCGATCATCATAAGTAAGTGGCAGAATTATGAATTTTTTATGTTTCAAACTTTCTGTATATAAAAAATAACAAATCTGTTTTATGAAAGTGGAACTCCGGCCAAAGTTCGATACAGTGGGGAAAGTTGAGGCACCCAGACAGGAAGTGAGGGAACACCATCAGCAGTACACCCTCCACATTCCACCCAACACTCTCTCTGGAACCATTCAGTACCCGACACAGCTCTGTGATCTCTTCCCACACCCTCCAGTAACTGACACAGCTCTGAGATCTCTTCCCGCACCCTCCAGTACCCAACACAGCTCTGAGATCTCTTCCCACACCCTCCCGTACCCAACACAGCTCTGAGATCTCTTCCCGCACCCTCCCGTACCAAACACAGCTCTGAGATCTCTTCCCGCACCCTCCAGTACCCGACTCAGCTCTGAGATTTCTTCGCGCACCCTCCAGTACCCGACACAGCTCTGAGATCTCTTCCCACACGCTCCAGTACCCAGAACAGCTCTGAGATCTTTTCCCGCACCCTCCAGTACCCGACACAGCTCTGAGATCTCTTCCCCCACCCTCCAGTACCCGACACAGCTCTGAGATCTCTTCCCACACCTTCCAGTACCCAACACAGCTCTCTGAGATCTCTTCCCACATGCTCCAGTACCCAGAACAGCTCTGAGATATTTTCCCGCACCCTCCAGTACCCGGCACAGCTCTGTGATCTCTTCCCGCACCCTCCAGTACCCAACACAGCTCTGAGATCTCTTCCCGCACCCTCCCGTACCCAACACAGCTCTGAGATCTCTTCCCGCACCCTCCCGTACCCAACACAGCTCTGAGATCTCTTCCCGCACCCTCCAGTACCCGACACAGCTCTGAGATTTCTTCGTGCACCCTCCAATACCCGACACAGCTCTGAGATCTCTTCCCGCACCCTCCAGTACCCAACTCAGCTCTGAGATTTCTTCGCGCACCCTCCAGTACCCGACACAGCTCTGAGATCTCTTCCCACATGCTCCAGTACCCAGAACAGCTGAGATATTTTCCCGCACCCTCCAGTACCCGACACAGCTCTGTGATCTCTTCCCGCACCCTCCAGTACCCAACACAGCTCTGAGATCTCTTCCCGCACCCTCCCGTACCCGACACAGCTCTGAGATCTCTTCCCGCACCCTCCCGTACCCAACACAGCTCTGAGATCTCTTCCCGCACCCTCCAGTACCCGACTCAGCTCTGACCCCACACAGCCACCTGAGACCCCGCACAGCCTCATGAGACCCCGCACAGCCTCCTGAGGCCAGGCAAAGCCTTGAGAGACCCCGCACAGCCTCCAAAGTCCCCACACAGCCACCTGAGACCCTGCACAGCCACCAGAAACTCAGTATAGTTACCTGAGACCACACACAGCCTGAGAGCCTGCACAGCCTCCTAAAACCCCACATAGTCTCCTGAGATCCCACACAGCCACCCGGGACCCCCCCCAGCCACTTGAGACCATTCACAGCAACCTAAGACCCCTCACAGCACCTGGGACCCTACACAACCTCCTGAGACCCCACACAGCTACCTGTATTTTTTAATTAAACTTTATTTTTTTATTTTATTACATTTTTACTTTTTATTTAACTTTATTTTTTAAAACTTTTTTTCGTTTTTACTTCATTGCTGGGAGCGATAGCCAGCCTATCAGATATTTCAAATTGCAGTAGCCAATAACAGGCTGGCTACTGCACCC
>NW_017310331.1:0-448 GCF_000935625.1 Nanorana parkeri | reverse complement strand
GAGCATGGAAACAAGGGGAGGGATAAGCAGAGAGGGGTGGAGCATGGAAACCAGGGGAGGGATCGACAGAGAGGGGTGGAGCATGCAATCCAGGGGAGGGATCGGCCGAGAGGGATAGAGCATGGAATCCAGGGGAGGGATCGGCCGAGAGGGGTGGAGCATGGAATCCAGGGGAGGGATTAGCAGTGATTCAGCAAAGAGGGGCGGGGCATGGAATCCAGTAGAGGGATCGGCAGAGAGGGGTGGAGCATTGAATCCAGGGGAGGGATCGGCAGAGAGGGATGGAGCACGGAAACCAGTAGAGAGATCGGCAGAGAGGGGTGGAGCATGTAATCCAGAGGAGGGATCGGCAGTGAGGGGCGGGGCATGGAATCCAGGGGAGGGATTGGCAGTGAGGGGTGGAGTATGGAAACCAGTAGAGAGATCGGCAGAGAGGGGTGGAGCATGT
>NW_017310330.1:14375-23951 GCF_000935625.1 Nanorana parkeri | reverse complement strand
GGAATTATAAGCAGAATGAGAGGCTGGGAGGAGAGGAAAGGGGGAAGAAAAAAAGATTACACAAATCTATGTGTAAAGACAGCCGGACCACCTAACAAGAAGAGAGCCAAACACCTCGGCTATCAGCACGGGTCCGGCCCCCCCCTGCCCCCGCACACACACGCTTTGTAAACAACGCCATCCCCTGCAGGCGACACACAGCGTGTGATAGGGGACGCCGCACAATGAATGCCAATACAAATGTATTCATAGCCCCGCCCCTCCCATCACACGCAGCAGACAATGAGTATCACCCTATAAACTACGGCCGACCAATTCTTTATCCCTTCAGTGCCCGGTCCAAGGATGATGCCGAGGCATTGGTCACATGATGCACTCAAATAGTGCTGACTGCCCCGAGCTCCCCCGTCATCACCCAAAGGGTCCGGCTGGTTCCGGCTCAGCGAGGGCGCACAGTCCCATCCACCTGGGTCCGGCTCAGGGAGGGCGCACAGTCCCATCCACCTGGGTCCGGCTCAGGGAGGGCGCACAGTCCCATCCGCACGGGTCCGGCTCAGGGAGGGTGCACAGTCCCATCCACACGGGTCCGGCTCAGGGAGGGCGCACAGTCCCATCCGCACGGGTCCGGCTCAGGGAGGGTGCACAGTCCCATCCACACGGGTCCGGCTCAGGGAGGGCGCACAGTCCCATCCGCACGGGTCCGGCTCAGGGAGGGTGCACAGTCCCATCCACACGGGTCCGGCTCAGGGAGGGCGCACAGTCCCATCCGCACGGGTCCGGCTCAGGGAGGGTGCACAGTCCCATCCACACGGGTCCGGCTCAGGGAGGGCGCACAGTCCCATCCGCACGGGTCCGGCTCAGGGAGGGTGCACAGTCCCATCCACACGGGTCCGGCTCAGGGAGGGCGCACAGTCCCATCCGCACGGGTCCGGCTCAGGGAGGGTGCACAGTCCCATCCACACGGGTCCGGCTCAGGGAGGGCGCACAGTCCCATCCGCACGGGTCCGGCTCAGGGAGGGTGCACAGTCCCATCCACACGGGTCCGGCTCAGGGAGGGCGCACAGTCCCATCCGCACGGGTCCGGCTCAGGGAGGGTGCACAGTCCCATCCACACGGGTCCGGCTCAGGGAGGGCGCACAGTCCCATCCGCACGGGTCCGGCTCAGGGAGGGTGCACAGTCCCATCCACACGGGTCCGGCTCAGGGAGGGCGCACAGTCCCATCCGCACGGGTCCGGCTCAGGGAGGGTGCACAGTCCCATCCACACGGGTCCGGCTCAGGGAGGGCGCACAGTCCCATCCGCACGGGTCCGGCTCAGGGAGGGTGCACAGTCCCATCCACACGGGTCCGGCTCAGGGAGGGCGCACAGTCCCATCCGCACGGGTCCGGCTCAGGGAGGGTGCACAGTCCCATCCACACGGGTCCGGCTCAGGGAGGGCGCACAGTCCCATCCGCACGGGTCCGGCTCAGGGAGGGTGCACAGTCCCATCCACACGGGTCCGGCTCAGGGAGGGCGCACAGTCCCATCCGCACGGGTCCGGCTCAGGGAGGGTGCACAGTCCCATCCACACGGGTCCGGCTCAGGGAGGGCGCACAGTCCCATCCGCACGGGTCCGGCTCAGGGAGGGTGCACAGTCCCATCCACACGGGTCCGGCTCAGGGAGGGCGCACAGTCCCATCCGCACGGGTCCGGCTCAGGGAGGGTGCACAGTCCCATCCACACGGGTCCGGCTCAGGGAGGGCGCACAGTCCCATCCGCACGGGTCCGGCTCAGGGAGGGTGCACAGTCCCATCCACACGGGTCCGGCTCAGGGAGGGCGCACAGTCCCATCCGCACGGGTCCGGCTCAGGGAGGGTGCACAGTCCCATCCACACGGGTCCGGCTCAGGGAGGGCGCACAGTCCCATCCGCACGGGTCCGGCTCAGGGAGGGTGCACAGTCCCATCCACACGGGTCCGGCTCAGGGAGGGCGCACAGTCCCATCCGCACGGGTCCGGCTCAGGGAGGGTGCACAGTCCCATCCACACGGGTCCGGCTCAGGGAGGGCGCACAGTCCCATCCGCACGGGTCCGGCTCAGGGAGGGTGCACAGTCCCATCCACACGGGTCCGGCTCAGGGAGGGCGCACAGTCCCATCCGCACGGGTCCGGCTCAGGGAGGGTGCACAGTCCCATCCACACGGGTCCGGCTCAGGGAGGGCGCACAGTCCCATCCGCACGGGTCCGGCTCAGGGAGGGTGCACAGTCCCATCCACACGGGTCCGGCTCAGGGAGGGCGCACAGTCCCATCCGCACGGGTCCGGCTCAGGGAGGGTGCACAGTCCCATCCACACGGGTCCGGCTCAGGGAGGGCGCACAGTCCCATCCGCACGGGTCCGGCTCAGGGAGGGTGCACAGTCCCATCCACACGGGTCCGGCTCAGGGAGGGCGCACAGTCCCATCCGCACGGGTCCGGCTCAGGGAGGGTGCACAGTCCCATCCACACGGGTCCGGCTCAGGGAGGGCGCACAGTCCCATCCGCACGGGTCCGGCTCAGGGAGGGTGCACAGTCCCATCCACACGGGTCCGGCTCAGGGAGGGCGCACAGTCCCATCCGCACGGGTCCGGCTCAGGGAGGGTGCACAGTCCCATCCACACGGGTCCGGCTCAGGGAGGGCGCACAGTCCCATCCGCACGGGTCCGGCTCAGGGAGGGTGCACAGTCCCATCCACACGGGTCCGGCTCAGGGAGGGCGCACAGTCCCATCCGCACGGGTCCGGCTCAGGGAGGGTGCACAGTCCCATCCACACGGGTCCGGCTCAGGGAGGGCGCACAGTCCCATCCGCACGGGTCCGGCTCAGGGAGGGTGCACAGTCCCATCCACACGGGTCCGGCTCAGGGAGGGCGCACAGTCCCATCCGCACGGGTCCGGCTCAGGGAGGGTGCACAGTCCCATCCACACGGGTCCGGCTCAGGGAGGGCGCACAGTCCCATCCGCACGGGTCCGGCTCAGGGAGGGTGCACAGTCCCATCCACACGGGTCCGGCTCAGGGAGGGCGCACAGTCCCATCCACATGGATCCGGCTCAGGGAGGGCGCACAGTCCCATCCACAAGGGTCCGGCTCAGTGAGGGCGCACAGTCCTATCCACACGGGTCCGGCTCAGCGAGGGCGCACAGTCCCATCCACATGAGTCCGGCTCAGGGAGGGCGCACAGTCCTATCCACACGGGTCCGGCTCAGCGAGGGCGCACAGTCCCATCCACATGAGTCCGGCTCAGGGAGGGCGCACAGTCCTATCCACACGGGTCCGGCTCAGCGAGGGCGCACAGTCCCATCCACATGAGTCCGGCTCAGGGAGGGCGCACAGTCCTATCCACACGGGTCCGGCTCAGCGAGGGCGCACAGTCCCATCCACATGAGTCCGGCTCAGGGAGGGCGCACAGTCCTATCCACACGGGTCCGGCTCAGCGAGGGCGCACAGTCCCATCCACATGAGTCCGGCTCAGGGAGGGCGCACAGTCCTATCCACACGGGTCCGGCTCAGCGAGGGCGCACAGTCCCATCCACATGAGTCCGGCTCAGGGAGGGCGCACAGTCCTATCCACACGGGTCCGGCTCAGCGAGGGCGCACAGTCCCATCCACATGAGTCCGGCTCAGGGAGGGCGCACAGTCCTATCCACACGGGTCCGGCTCAGCGAGGGCGCACAGTCCCATCCACATGAGTCCGGCTCAGGGAGGGCGCACAGTCCTATCCACACGGGTCCGGCTCAGCGAGGGCGCACAGTCCCATCCACATGAGTCCGGCTCAGGGAGGGCGCACAGTCCTATCCACACGGGTCCGGCTCAGCGAGGGCGCACAGTCCCATCCACATGAGTCCGGCTCAGGGAGGGCGCACAGTCCTATCCACACGGGTCCGGCTCAGCGAGGGCGCACAGTCCCATCCACATGAGTCCGGCTCAGGGAGGGCGCACAGTCCTATCCACACGGGTCCGGCTCAGCGAGGGCGCACAGTCCCATCCACATGAGTCCGGCTCAGGGAGGGCGCACAGTCCTATCCACACGGGTCCGGCTCAGCGAGGGCGCACAGTCCCATCCACATGAGTCCGGCTCAGGGAGGGCGCACAGTCCTATCCACACGGGTCCGGCTCAGCGAGGGCGCACAGTCCCATCCACATGAGTCCGGCTCAGGGAGGGCGCACAGTCCTATCCACACGGGTCCGGCTCAGCGAGGGCGCACAGTCCCATCCACATGAGTCCGGCTCAGGGAGGGCGCACAGTCCTATCCACACGGGTCCGGCTCAGCGAGGGCGCACAGTCCCATCCACATGAGTCCGGCTCAGGGAGGGCGCACAGTCCTATCCACACGGGTCCGGCTCAGCGAGGGCGCACAGTCCCATCCACATGAGTCCGGCTCAGGGAGGGCGCACAGTCCTATCCACACGGGTCCGGCTCAGCGAGGGCGCACAGTCCCATCCACATGAGTCCGGCTCAGGGAGGGCGCACAGTCCTATCCACACGGGTCCGGCTCAGCGAGGGCGCACAGTCCCATCCACATGAGTCCGGCTCAGGGAGGGCGCACAGTCCTATCCACACGGGTCCGGCTCAGCGAGGGCGCACAGTCCCATCCACATGAGTCCGGCTCAGGGAGGGCGCACAGTCCTATCCACACGGGTCCGGCTCAGCGAGGGCGCACAGTCCCATCCACATGAGTCCGGCTCAGGGAGGGCGCACAGTCCTATCCACACGGGTCCGGCTCAGCGAGGGCGCACAGTCCCATCCACATGAGTCCGGCTCAGGGAGGGCGCACAGTCCTATCCACACGGGTCCGGCTCAGCGAGGGCGCACAGTCCCATCCACATGAGTCCGGCTCAGGGAGGGCGCACAGTCCTATCCACACGGGTCCGGCTCAGCGAGGGCGCACAGTCCCGCCCACGTAGTCCATCCACACGGGTCCGGCTCAGGGAGGGCGCACAGTCCCATCCACATGGATCCGGCTCAGGGAGGGCGCACAGTCCCATCCACAAGGGTCCGGCTCAGGGAGGGCGCACAGTCCCATCCACATGGGTCCGGCTCAGGGAGGGCGCACAGTCCCATCCACACGGGTCTGGCTAAGGGAGGGCGCACAGTCCCAGCCAGGTGGGAGAAGCCGCTGTCCTGTCTGCAGACCAAGCCGCCTCCAAGTTAGCCGACTGCCCTCAGGACTGTGCGCCCTCCCGGAGACGGAGCGTTGCTTACGTCGCACGTTGCTTTTTACCATTGTCAGGATGTTACTTCTCAACATTTATCTGATTAAAGCGCTTTTAGATTGGGCGCTCCTCTTCTTGTACCCGGAGTTTGTGGAGAAACCCTCTAAGGGACCGAGGTTGTCAAGGAGAAGATCACCTGACAATAACTAGAGAGATGCCCTGGCATGAGTCACATGACTGACACTCTGCCCCTTCCGCTGCTCTTGAATGTCCCCGCCCACCATAGCGTTGTCGGCACTTCCTTCATTCACTGCAATGACCCAAGCCCCCGCCCACCACAGCGTTGTCAGCACTTCATTCACTGCAATGACCCGAGTCCCCGCCCACCACAGCGTTGTCAGCACTTCCTTCATTCACTGCAATGACCCGAGTCCCCGCCCACCACAGCGTTGTCAGCACTTCATTCATTGCAATGACCCAAGTCCCCGCACACCACAGCGTTGTCAGCACTTCATTCATTGCAATGACCCAAGTCCCTGCATACAGAGCACTCACATAAAGGTATTTACAAAGCAGTTTATGAACTATGACATACAGGAAGTGCCGTTGGGGCTGTTACTTGTTTTTGCCTTTCCTTCTACTCTAAACATACAGAACACCCGGAATATTGGCGGCTTTGTTGTCATGTGACTTCCTAATGAATGATTTCCAAACCGTTCTGCCTCATTTGATGTCTAAAATGTGATTCCAATGGATTTTCTAGCCGGGTTGCTGCGCCCCCTACTGGCAGAAACTGGCGCACTGCGACCCCAGAATCTACAACTGCTGCACCCCAAGCGACGGGCGATGAACAACTAATCATCTCCGGGAGAAGCGGCTGAGATCTGAACATCCCCAGAAATGAACAAAAACCCCAAAACTAATATCTCAGAAACTGTAATACGTTCATGTCGTTTCAAACGTTGTTTTCACTACTTCTGGATCTGCAGCTTTCATTATAATAATGCCCAGTGATCCTGCAATTGAGGTCCTTGTTCAGGCACTTCCTGTTATAAGGTGACAACACTCTGTCCTTGCATCCCTGGTTTACACCTGTGCTGTCACATGCACCCCCTGGTGGAGACTACAAGCAGGTGTGCTGATGCACATTGCATCGGCATTGTCCCCTGTAGTCACCATCAGGAATCAGGAAGTGGGTGCAGAGCGATAACGTGCAGCTGACAAGTCCATGAAGAGGATCCTACGCCCCCTACTGGCAGAGACCGGTGCAGACTCACAGATGTCGGAGGGTGCGGGTACCTTCGGGGCCCGTCCTGATGTTAGGGGGGAGCCCCTGTGACCCTCATATAGGGCTCTCTGCCTTTTCCCATCTGGGGGGATCTCTCTTTGGGGGAGGCCCCTACTTAGTACCTGAGGGTCCTGTTTCGGCAGGACCCTGAGGAAAGGGGTCTGCCGGCCTTCGGGTAGGTGGACCAGAGTCTTCCTTGCCCCTGTCAGGAGCCTTGTGCCCCGGGGGGGGTTGGGAGTATCGAGGCCCTTCCTCTTCGGAGGAGGACCACAGCACCCTCGTTCACTTTATTTTTTAGTGTGTTGTGATTTCCCGATTCACTTTTTTTGTTCACAGGGGAAGTTTTACGAAGCGCGCACCGCGGAATTAACCCCCCCCCCCCCAAAAAAAAACAGTAATGGGCGATGCAGGAGAGCGACTATGTGCAGCAGAGAATGGAGAGAATGCATGTAGACAGGAAGTGGATCCTGCGCCCCCTACTGGCAGAGACTGGTGCACCAGAAATGGGCGATGCAGGAGAGCAATGATGTGCAGCAGACAATGGAGTGCATGCATGTAGACAGGAAGTGGATCCTGCGCCCCCTACTGGCAGAGACTGGTGCACCAGAAATGGGCGATGCAGGAGAGCAATGATGTGCAGCAGACAATGGAGTGCATGCATGTAGACAGGAAGTGGATCCTGCGCCCCCTACTGGCAGAGACTGGTGCACTAGTAATGGGCAATGCTGGGGAGCAATGATGTGCAGCAGACAATGGAGTGCGTGCATGTAGACAGGAAGTGGGTGAAAGCAGCAGCAAACAGTGCAAGAAGAGTAAGTGACAACTTCTTATATTAGAAGAAAATTCTGGGGCTCGGAGGGATGAAAGGGATCCGGTCTGTGAGGGGGGAACCGGCTGACATACGTACTTGTCGTTTACGGTGACGCCGCTCATGATGATGCAGTTGGTGATCTTCACTCTGTCTCTGACGCTGCAGTTGGAGCCCAGAAGGGAATGTTTGATGGAGGTCTTCTCCCCGACCTGCGTCTGAGCCCCGACCATGCTGTCCGACCCCACCTGGGGAGCAGAAGATCCCATTGTTACCGATACCCGAAAAAAACAGCAAAAGGAGGGAACATGAGCCGGGAGATGTACAAAGGGGCCCCCAGAGCATTTTCTTTAGTGGCATAGATCTGCAAATACCCGTGGACGCCACTCCGCTGCATCAGGGCACCTCTGATAAGTGTGGCCCCTGACTCTACACTATCTGAGCACCCACCTCTGGGACATCTATAACAATGCGCAGGGAGCAGGTCCTGTTTTCCTATGCCGGGGACCCTTCTGTACTGTTCTGTATATTTGCTCTTTTCTGAAAACTCCAGGACTGAAAAATCCGGCTTACTTCTTCCTCTCTATGTAATGTGAAGGAGGGGGCTGGGGAGTTGTGTTTACCATAACTAACCTAACTCTGTTTTTATCCTGAGTAGTTCAGTTTAGTTGACTATCTTGGAAGTGTGCTGGGGGCCCCTCGGCACTATTACCAATACCTGGCATTAGGGATGCACCGATACTAGTATCGGTGCCGAGTATTTGGGCCAGTACTCGTACTCACCCAAATGCTCCGATGCCTAGCCCGATACTTCCGGTATCAGGAAGCCGGGCAGCGCATCATTACACGCTGCCCGGTTTCCTGATTGGCCAGGGAAGCCGGCTCAATGTTCTCTCATCACTTGTGTAATGACGCGGCTTTCTGATTGGCCAGAAAGCCGGCTCCATGCTTTCTCGTCACCCAGTGACGAGAAAGCATGGGGACGGCTTCCCAGCCAATCAGGAAGCCGGGGGGCGGGCCATTACACGCCGTCTGGCTTCCCGAATGGGACTTATTGTATTGGCTATCGGCGAGTACCGGAAAAAAAATATCGGTACTCTTAGGGTTTGTTCACGCCATCAGCAGTGCGTTCTGGTCTGATGCTGCAGGCACTATTTTGATCGCACGGCACGAAACACACTGCAGTCACAATGTGCCTTGCGGTCGATCGCATCGCGGCCGCAGGGCGCGGCTAGGGTGCCATTCACTTCACTGGCCCGCCACGCCCCCTCCTGCCCAGCAAAAAAAAAAAAGGGAGCCGGCCGCAATGCGGGCAGTGCGTTCTGGGCCAAAATCGGACCAGAACGCACTGCTGATAGTGTGAACGTATATCGATATTGAAATACCGGTATCGGTGGCACACAGCAGAGGGCAGCATTTGCCTTCTTATAAAGAAATGTATCAATCCTTTATTTCCTGTCTTGGTGACCACACAGGAAGTGTGCGGAAATCCCTCATGTGGACATGGCAGAGGTCCTACTCTGCTCCATTATCTGTTAGGGACCAGTGACACCATATACACTGAACGGGCTGCCAATGCACATCAAGAATAAACAGGTCCTGCGTCTGTGCATTGCGGCGCGATGCAAATATGCGTTGGGGTGTGATTATCTTTGAATGGCAAAGCGCCGCAACGCACAACTCACTGGGTATAACGCATGTCATGGTGTGCATGAGCCCCTTGCCTGTGACCCCCCCCGGAGGGTGCAGCTATACGATGTCTATAAACTGCTCCGGACTCACCATGAGTTTATCTGCAATGACAGCCGACGGGTGAACACGTGGATCTTCCCCGCACAGTCCGCACAGAGGAACCTGCCGAACAGAACAGAGACATCTCACGTCACAGAAATCCAAAAGTAATCGTTCCCTCTAGACCCCTGAGCCACGTACAACCTGGAGCAGACAGGATCGGGAGCAGCTGCGCACGGCGACCAATCAGCTTCTCTGTTTAGTTAGAGTTTGAAAATGAAAGAGAGAAGCTGATTGGTTGCCATGGGCAATGGCTTGATTCTGTCTGCACCAGTTTTGATAAATCCCCCCCCTCTCTAGGAATGTAATGTATTGGTCACATGACCGTTGCTGCCCAATCTTCCTCCTTTCTGTAGAAGGGCGCTGGGCATCGGCGGTGCAGGGACTACATGTCCCAGAAGTCTGTGTGGTTTAAGCTGCTATGGGCGTGGCCTGTGCCATTTGGACCCAGAGTAAAGACCACCGCCTGGGGCGGCTCCATCAACAAGTCACCCCGGGAAAAGGGGGGGGGGGGGGGGGGGGGG
>NW_017310330.1:11177-14254 GCF_000935625.1 Nanorana parkeri | reverse complement strand
AAGGGGGGGGGGGGGGGGGCGGCGTTAAAACATCAGCCGACCACGTCAGGAAGCAGCTGCTGATGCTCAGTGTGGTGCAACCAAACGTTCCCACAAAGGTATTGCAGGAGAGTACACAAAGGGGCGGAGAACATAGGATGTGACGCCATCATCGCTACTATGACAATGACGGAATATCCGGCTGCTGGGGGGAGGTATCATTCAGGTGTCCAACGTCACATCCTGTGCCTATTGTGGGGTGCCCTTTTGTGAACTACAAGTCCCATAATGCTTTGGGACATTAGGGATGGTGGTGGGCGGGGATGGCATTTGCATGACTGTCAGTCAACTGATGTATTAGAGCGGCACCGCCCACCGCGGACATAATTACCAACAGGGACAAACTACACGGGGGCAGTTACATGGCCGACGGCCCCACTCAATGCGAGAGCCGAGTCTTACATATTAGCGTTCATTCACATGAGAAACGGCGGCTCCGTGCCGCGTGCAGGGCCGCTCCCGGGAAGGACAGGTGCATGTGGTTACACGCAGCAGCCTGTCCTTTTCTATGGCAGTACGCCGCCCAACCTGCACGTCCGTACGGGTGCGGGTGTCCCTGCTCGGACGCAGACAGGATCCATCCCGTCATTGGACGAGTACGGACACCCGCGCGGACGCGCAGGTCGGGTGAGCGTACGGCGGCGTACTGCTTGTCGGGCGTTCGGTCCATGACCGAGCGCCCGACTTTTCAGAGGGGGGTGACACCAAAATGACTAAGTCATTTTGGTGTCTCCCCTCCAATGGTGTCACCCGGGTGCGGTGCGCACCCCCCCTGTGACGCCACTGACCTGTCCTTCCCGGGAGCGGCCCGATACAGCACGGATCCATACGGGCCTCCCGTTTCTCGTGTGAATGAGGGCTTAAGAGTAATGGCCACATGTACAGATGAGTGACTCAGATGCTGCTGGGCTACATGACAACCAGAATGGTAAGAGAAGACGGTCGCACAGGACCGGAGTTCTCCTTTAAAGGGCCCGGTCCTCTGTATACGGCCGTCGCCGATGAGGGCACCACAAGGCCGTAGCGGGCACTCACCTGCTTGTTGGCCTCGATGTACATCCCCAGGCTGTTCACTCTGCAGCACAGCTCGTTCTGGGCCACATGAACGTAGCAACGCAGGCTGCTGCCGTGGTAAGGTTCACGCATGTCGCCGCGGTGATCGTTCCAGCTGGATTTACTCAGCGCCGCTTCCATGAGCTTATCGGTGATTATACAGGTGTAGATGTCTGTCAGGAAGACACAGAGCAAAGCAAACGGGGACCGTGTTAGCAGATGAATAAGGTACCAGTACCGGTGAGGTGGCAGAACCCGTTTACCTTCACACTGTCTTTTCTATGGCCCCAGGAGACACCAATTTCTGCTAGCCCCACCCCCTCCATGTGGAAGTTAAATGGCAGACCCGCTAATATCCACAGAGGTTCTGGCATTGGAGTGTCAAGTATAAGCCGAGGGCTATAAAGTGGACCTCAGAAAGTGAAGCTGTTATGGGGAACAATGTTAGTTATGCCTTAGACTGCCGGACCCTGAAAAATCTACCTTTTGTCTTAGGTTCCTCTCGAAAGATAGCAAAGCACTTCCTGTACCTAGGCACTCCTGATATCAGAGCACTTCCTGTACCTAGGCAATCCTGATATCAGAGCACTTCCTGTGTCTAGGAAACCAATATCTGAGCACTTCCTGCACCTAAGCACGCCTCATATCAAAACACTTCCTGTAGCTAGCCACTCCTGATATCAGAGCACTTCCTGCACCTAGGCACGCCTCATATCAGAGCACTTCCTGTACCTAGCCACTCCTGATATCAGAGCATTTCCTGTGTCTAGACACCCCTGATATCAGAGCACTTCCTGTACCTAGGCACCCCTGATATCAGAGCACTTCCTGTACCTAGGCACTCCTGATATCAATGCACTTCCTGTGTCTAGACACCGCTGATATCAGAGCACTTCCTGTACCTAGGCACCCCTGATATCAGAGCACTTCCTGTACCTAGGCACTCCTGATATCAGAGCACTTCCTGTACCTAGGCACCCGATATCAGAGCACTTCCTGTACCTAGGCACCCCTGATATCAGAGCACTTCCTGTACCTAGGCACTCCTGATATCAGAGCACTTCCTGTGTCTAGACACCCCTGATATCAGAGCACTTCCTGTACCTAGGCACCCCTGATATCAGAGCACTTCCTGTACTTAGGCACCCCTGATATCAGAGCACTTCCTGTACCTAGGCACTCCTGATATCAGAGCACTTCCTGTGTCTAGACACCCCTGATATCAGAGCACTTCCTGTACCTAGGCACCCCTGATATCAGAGCACTTCCTGTACTTAGGCACCCCTGATATCAGAGCACTTCCTGTACCTAGGCACTCCTGATATCAGAGCACTTCCTGTACCTAGGCACTGCTGTTCTGTATTCTCATAGCTGTATATCTGCAGTGTGAGGTCATCTAAAGCACTGCTGCCTCTGACTGCTCGTCTACAGATTTGGGAGCTTGCTAGTACACCACATGGAGGAGCTGACAGGTCCACTTTATGTAAAAGCCCCTCGGACAGCGATGACATGATTTGGGGGCTATCGGGGAATGATGGTACTGGTGTATGTCGGGCTCTGCGGTTACACATCTGGTTCCTCACCCTTCGCTAGAGGTTTTTTGCTCGCATCCGGTTCCAACTTCTTGTGTGACGAGGAGAACTGTTTACTGACCAGATATGGAACCAACTCCCGGCGGATGGAGGAGAAGGAGCTGCAGAGGTACGAGAAGAGGTAGAAATGGTCAGTCTATCCAAAAAGGGATCCGAGTTCCTAAAGGTGTCTGAAAGATTGAATTACCCCAAATCTTCATAGAAACGAGATCTCCCCCATGGCTCGTCTTCCCACCCACCTAGGGGAACCCAGCACAGGGATGGTGGGAGCCCCTCATAATGGGCACAGCGGGTGTACAGACCCAGGAACTCAGCACAGGGATGGTGGGAGCTCCTCATAATGGGCACAGCGGGTGTACAGACCCGGGAACTCAGCACAGGGATGGTGGGAGC
>NW_017310330.1:2654-10716 GCF_000935625.1 Nanorana parkeri | reverse complement strand
GCCGGGTCCCCTCCTCTCTCCTGATACTGTCGGGCGTTCGGTCCATGACCGAGCGCCCGACTTTTCAGAGGGGGGTGACACCAAAATGACTAAGTCATTTTGGTGTCTCCCCTCCAATGGTGTCACCCGGGTGCGGTGCGCACCCCCCCTGTGACGCCACTGACCTGTCCTTCCCGGGAGCGGCCCGATACAGCACGGATCCATACGGGCCTCCCGTTTCTCGTGTGAATGAGGGCTTAAGAGTAATGGCCACATGTACAGATGAGTGACTCAGATGCTGCTGGGCTACATGACAACCAGAATGGTAAGAGAAGACGGTCGCACAGGACCGGAGTTCTCCTTTAAAGGGCCCGGTCCTCTGTATACGGCCGTCGCCGATGAGGGCACCACAAGGCCGTAGCGGGCACTCACCTGCTTGTTGGCCTCGATGTACATCCCCAGGCTGTTCACTCTGCAGCACAGCTCGTTCTGGGCCACATGAACGTAGCAACGCAGGCTGCTGCCGTGGTAAGGTTCACGCATGTCGCCGCGGTGATCGTTCCAGCTGGATTTACTCAGCGCCGCTTCCATGAGCTTATCGGTGATTATACAGGTGTAGATGTCTGTCAGGAAGACACAGAGCAAAGCAAACGGGGACCGTGTTAGCAGATGAATAAGGTACCAGTACCGGTGAGGTGGCAGAACCCGTTTACCTTCACACTGTCTTTTCTATGGCCCCAGGAGACACCAATTTCTGCTAGCCCCACCCCCTCCATGTGGAAGTTAAATGGCAGACCCGCTAATATCCACAGAGGTTCTGGCATTGGAGTGTCAAGTATAAGCCGAGGGCTATAAAGTGGACCTCAGAAAGTGAAGCTGTTATGGGGAACAATGTTAGTTATGCCTTAGACTGCCGGACCCTGAAAAATCTACCTTTTGTCTTAGGTTCCTCTCGAAAGATAGCAAAGCACTTCCTGTACCTAGGCACTCCTGATATCAGAGCACTTCCTGTACCTAGGCAATCCTGATATCAGAGCACTTCCTGTGTCTAGGAAACCAATATCTGAGCACTTCCTGCACCTAAGCACGCCTCATATCAAAACACTTCCTGTAGCTAGCCACTCCTGATATCAGAGCACTTCCTGCACCTAGGCACGCCTCATATCAGAGCACTTCCTGTACCTAGCCACTCCTGATATCAGAGCATTTCCTGTGTCTAGACACCCCTGATATCAGAGCACTTCCTGTACCTAGGCACCCCTGATATCAGAGCACTTCCTGTACCTAGGCACTCCTGATATCAATGCACTTCCTGTGTCTAGACACCGCTGATATCAGAGCACTTCCTGTACCTAGGCACCCCTGATATCAGAGCACTTCCTGTACCTAGGCACTCCTGATATCAGAGCACTTCCTGTACCTAGGCACCCGATATCAGAGCACTTCCTGTACCTAGGCACCCCTGATATCAGAGCACTTCCTGTACCTAGGCACTCCTGATATCAGAGCACTTCCTGTGTCTAGACACCCCTGATATCAGAGCACTTCCTGTACCTAGGCACCCCTGATATCAGAGCACTTCCTGTACTTAGGCACCCCTGATATCAGAGCACTTCCTGTACCTAGGCACTCCTGATATCAGAGCACTTCCTGTACCTAGGCACTGCTGTTCTGTATTCTCATAGCTGTATATCTGCAGTGTGAGGTCATCTAAAGCACTGCTGCCTCTGACTGCTCGTCTACAGATTTGGGAGCTTGCTAGTACACCACATGGAGGAGCTGACAGGTCCACTTTATGTAAAAGCCCCTCGGACAGCGATGACATGATTTGGGGGCTATCGGGGAATGATGGTACTGGTGTATGTCGGGCTCTGCGGTTACACATCTGGTTCCTCACCCTTCGCTAGAGGTTTTTTGCTCGCATCCGGTTCCAACTTCTTGTGTGACGAGGAGAACTGTTTACTGACCAGATATGGAACCAACTCCCGGCGGATGGAGGAGAAGGAGCTGCAGAGGTACGAGAAGAGGTAGAAATGGTCAGTCTATCCAAAAAGGGATCCGAGTTCCTAAAGGTGTCTGAAAGATTGAATTACCCCAAATCTTCATAGAAACGAGATCTCCCCCATGGCTCGTCTTCCCACCCACCTAGGGGAACCCAGCACAGGGATGGTGGGAGCCCCTCATAATGGGCACAGCGGGTGTACAGACCCCGGACCTCAGCACAGGGATGGTGGGAGCTCCTCATAATGGGCACAGCGGGTGTACAGACCCCGGACCTCAGCACAGGGATGGTGGGAGCTCCTCATAATGGGCACAGCGGGTGTACAGACCCCGGACCTCAGCACAGGGATGGTGGGAGCTCCTCATAATGGGCACAGCGGGTGTACAGACCCCGGACCTCAGCACAGGGATGGTGGGAGCTCCTCATAATGGGCACAGCGGGTGTACAGACCCCGGACCTCAGCACAGGGATGGTGGGAGCTCCTCATAATGGGCACAGCGGGTGTACAGACCCCGGACCTCAGCACAGGGATGGTGGGAGCTCCTCATAATGGGCACAGCGGGTGTACAGACCCCGGACCTCAGCACAGGGATGGTGGGAGCTCCTCATAATGGGCACAGCGGGTGTACAGACCCCGGACCTCAGCACAGGGATGGTGGGAGCTCCTCATAATGGGCACAGCGGGTGTACAGACCCCGGACCTCAGCACAGGGATGGTGGGAGCTCCTCATAATGGGCACAGCGGGTGTACAGACCCCGGACCTCAGCACAGGGATGGTGGGAGCTCCTCATAATGGGCACAGCGGGTGTACAGACCCCGGACCTCAGCACAGGGATGGTGGGAGCTCCTCATAATGGGCACAGCGGGTGTACAGACCCCGGACCTCAGCACAGGGATGGTGGGAGCTCCTCATAATGGGCACAGCGGGTGTACAGACCCCGGACCTCAGCACAGGGATGGTGGGAGCTCCTCATAATGGGCACAGCGGGTGTACAGACCCCGGACCTCAGCACAGGGATGGTGGGAGCTCCTCATAATGGGCACAGCGGGTGTACAGACCCCGGACCTCAGCACAGGGATGGTGGGAGCTCCTCATAATGGGCACAGCGGGTGTACAGACCCCGGACCTCAGCACAGGGATGGTGGGAGCTCCTCATAATGGGCACAGCGGGTGTACAGACCCCGGACCTCAGCACAGGGATGGTGGGAGCTCCTCATAATGGGCACAGCGGGTGTACAGACCCCGGACCTCAGCACAGGGATGGTGGGAGCTCCTCATAATGGGCACAGCGGGTGTACAGACCCCGGACCTCAGCACAGGGATGGTGGGAGCTCCTCATAATGGGCACAGCGGGTGTACAGACCCCGGACCTCAGCACAGGGATGGTGGGAGCTCCTCATAATGGGCACAGCGGGTGTACAGACCCCGGACCTCAGCACAGGGATGGTGGGAGCTCCTCATAATGGGCACAGCGGGTGTACAGACCCCGGACCTCAGCACAGGGATGGTGGGAGCTCCTCATAATGGGCACAGCGGGTGTACAGACCCCGGACCTCAGCACAGGGATGGTGGGAGCTCCTCATAATGGGCACAGCGGGTGTACAGACCCCGGACCTCAGCACAGGGATGGTGGGAGCTCCTCATAATGGGCACAGCGGGTGTACAGACCCCGGACCTCAGCACAGGGATGGTGGGAGCTCCTCATAATGGGCACAGCGGGTGTACAGACCCCGGACCTCAGCACAGGGATGGTGGGAGCTCCTCATAATGGGCACAGCGGGTGTACAGACCCCGGACCTCAGCACAGGGATGGTGGGAGCTCCTCATAATGGGCACAGCGGGTGTACAGACCCCGGACCTCAGCACAGGGATGGTGGGAGCTCCTCATAATGGGCACAGCGGGTGTACAGACCCCGGACCTCAGCACAGGGATGGTGGGAGCTCCTCATAATGGGCACAGCGGGTGTACAGACCCCGGACCTCAGCACAGGGATGGTGGGAGCTCCTCATAATGGGCACAGCGGGTGTACAGACCCCGGACCTCAGCACAGGGATGGTGGGAGCTCCTCATAATGGGCACAGCGGGTGTACAGACCCCGGACCTCAGCACAGGGATGGTGGGAGCTCCTCATAATGGGCACAGCGGGTGTACAGACCCCGGACCTCAGCACAGGGATGGTGGGAGCTCCTCATAATGGGCACAGCGGGTGTACAGACCCCGGACCTCAGCACAGGGATGGTGGGAGCTCCTCATAATGGGCACAGCGGGTGTACAGACCCCGGACCTCAGCACAGGGATGGTGGGAGCTCCTCATAATGGGCACAGCGGGTGTACAGACCCCGGACCTCAGCACAGGGATGGTGGGAGCTCCTCATAATGGGCACAGCGGGTGTACAGACCCCGGACCTCAGCACAGGGATGGTGGGAGCTCCTCATAATGGGCACAGCGGGTGTACAGACCCCGGACCTCAGCACAGGGATGGTGGGAGCTCCTCATAATGGGCACAGCGGGTGTACAGACCCCGGACCTCAGCACAGGGATGGTGGGAGCTCCTCATAATGGGCACAGCGGGTGTACAGACCCCGGACCTCAGCACAGGGATGGTGGGAGCTCCTCATAATGGGCACAGCGGGTGTACAGACCCCGGACCTCAGCACAGGGATGGTGGGAGCTCCTCATAATGGGCACAGCGGGTGTACAGACCCCGGACCTCAGCACAGGGATGGTGGGAGCTCCTCATAATGGGCACAGCGGGTGTACAGACCCCGGACCTCAGCACAGGGATGGTGGGAGCTCCTCATAATGGGCACAGCGGGTGTACAGACCCCGGACCTCAGCACAGGGATGGTGGGAGCTCCTCATAATGGGCACAGCGGGTGTACAGACCCCGGACCTCAGCACAGGGATGGTGGGAGCTCCTCATAATGGGCACAGCGGGTGTACAGACCCGGGAACTCAGCACAGGGATAGAGGGAACCTTCTGGTTTAATTGCGGTCATGTGACCATTAGGTTCCCTTCTTTCACACAAGCTCCATGCAATGAAGCAGAGATGTAAAATGATGCTCTGCGTCTTCCACCGGCTGCAAATACCTGAACAGTGACTGCAGCCCATTGGCTCCTTTCGCCAAAAGTTAACTGCACAAAATGGACTTTTGTGGAATGTCGCAGAGATACAACAAGCAGAGAATTTGGAGATTACGTACTCATTGTCCACGAGGAAGTCCACCACATATTTGCGCAGGCAGTAGAGGTGTGCGTCCACCATTCCCATCTTGATGTGGATCCGGGGGTACCTGCAGCAGAGACAGAGGCGCTATTAGGGATGTTGGGATTGAAGATGAGGCGGCATCAAATATTTCATAACGACACATTCATAAACCAGAAATGTTCTCTGCCCATTGGAGAATTTTGGAACATGCGTCTATTTTTGTGTTACCAATTCTGATATAGCCAGAGTGGCGCCATTTGGCTCAGTACGCTGTCCCCTCGGCTTTAGAAGGCAGTGGGCGATGGCCTACCAAGCACTCAGGCAACAGTAACTATCAACATTCTGGCTACTGAGGAACAAAAAGCCCCAGCACACCCGGGAGCAATAGAGAGACTCGTGCTTCTCCACAGGTATATCAGGGAATCATGGGAAGGCATGCAGAGATAACAGGGAATCATGGGAAGGCGTGCAGAGATAACAGGGAGTCATCGGAAGGCATGCAGAGATAACAGGGAATCATGGGAAGGCGTGCAGAGATATCAGGGAATCATGGGAAGGCGTGCAGAGGTAACGGGGAATCATGGGAAGGCGTGCAGAGATAACAGGGAGTCATGGGAAGGCGTGCAGAGATAACAGGGAATCATGGGAAGGCGTGCAGAGATAACAGGGAGTCATCGGAAGGCATGCAGAGATAACAGGGAATCATGGGAAGGCGTGCAGAGATATCAGGGAATCATGGGAAGGCGTGCAGAGATATCAGGGAATCATGGGAAGGCGTGCAGAGATAACAGGGAATCATGGGAAGGCGTGCAGAGATAACAGGGAATCATGGGAAGGCGTGCAGAGATAACAGGGAGTCATGGGGAGGCATGCAGAGATAACAGGGAGTCATGGGAAGGCGTGCAGAGATAACAGGGAATCATGGGAAGGCGTGCAGAGATAACAGGGAGTCATGGGGAGGCATGCAGAGATAACGGGGAATCATGGGAAGGCGTGCAGAGATAACGGGGAATCATGGGAAGGCGTGCAGAGGTAACGGGGAATCATGGGAAGGCGTGCAGAGATAACGGGGAGTCATGGGAAGGCGTGCAGAGATAACGAGGAATCATGGGAAGGCGTGCAGAGATAACAGGGAATCATGGGAAGGCATGCAGAGATAACAGGGAGTCATGGGAAGGCGTGCAGAGATATCGGGGGATCATGGGAAGGCATGCAGAGATAAGAGGGAATCATGGGAAGGCATGCAGAGATAACAGGGAATCATGGGACGGCGTGCAGAGATAACGAGGAATCATGGGAAGGCGTGCAGAGATAACAGGGAATCATGGGAAGGCATGCAGAGATATCAGGGAATCATGGGAAGGCGTGCAGAGGTAACGGGGAATCATGGGACGGCATGCAAAGATAACAGGGAATCATGGGAAGGCGTGCCGAGATAACAGGGAATCATGGGAAGGCGTGCCGAGATAACAGGGAATCATGGGAAGGCGTGCAGAGATAACAGGGAATCATGGGAAGGCGTGCAGAGATAACAGGGAGTCATGGGAAGGCGTGCAGAGATAACAGGGAATCATGGGAACACATGCAGAGACAGCAGCTATAATGGTTCAGCAATGTTACCCTCCTGCCAATGCCACACAAGACTGACTCCATCTTTCCTATTACAGGGCATTGTGGGAAATCTGGACACTGCGCCCTTTCCCGCTCATCCCGCTGAATTCCGCTGACCGGAGTTTTAATCTCTCGGCTCCCCGACACCTAATTAACATTCAGTGACTAATCCCGGAGAGTGGAAAGGGGAGCGTTATCAGCTCCTTGGAATGTGATCTCCCCGGAATGTATAAACACACGAGACGAATGTCCATGAGATGACGGAAACCTGGTGGAACGCCATGCCGGGCAGAGCGGAGGAATTCCTGACGTCATGCCGGGATTTCCCAACGAGACAGAAAACACCAGAATCTTCTCCGGCTCTGCCGACCGGTAAGAGCGAGACGCTCTGCAGAAATGCAGATTCATGGCTTTCCCCCCCCCCCCCAGAACCTTTATTTTATTGCCACTAAAATGTTGTTTCTACTTAACACAGAATTGGGTTAAACATTCCTCATTTTTCTTGCAATCAATGTTTTTCTTCTTAAAAGGAGCACTAGGAGGTCGGGGTTTTTCCCCCATAGTTCTCCTTAGGGTAACGGGAGGACACAAACTAGCGTCCTCCCGTCACCCTAAGCTCAGTATATAGGGAGCTACAGCTCGCGGTATATTGAGACGCCGCAGCTGAAGCGGATCCCAACAATTATGCCAGGATCCGCCCAGCTGCGTGACTGACAGCTGGCTCCGCCTATCTAGAGGCAGAGCTAGCTGTACCTGCCCCCTCCCCCGTCCGTTCCGCCAGTCAGCGCTGGAGGATCGGAGCGGGGAGGGGGAAATCCAGCCCCTCCCCCTGTCACGGCAGAGAGCTGTGACAGGATCGAGAGGTGAGCGAACGCCGGCATGTGTTCTCTCACCTCCCGATCTACTGATCCGACCTGTGACAGTCTCATTGTCACAGGTCGGCTAGAACTATGAGGTGAGTGAAAAGCCCCTCCCCCTCCCCCCCTCGTAGTTCTCCTTTAACCCCTTCATGACTGAGCTAGTTTTCAGGTTCTGTTCATAAATGACTGACACATTTTTTACATTTTTGCTGTGTGATTCTTCCACAGCAGTAATATACTTTCTTACTAAATGTACCCACACATATTATATATAGTTTTTTAGAGGACAGATAGGGCTACATAATTATATCACATATGTGTACCTAACCCCTCACTTAGTTTGAATAAAATAAAAAAAATGAGGAAAAAAACTAGAAGAAAACACCTTTTTCACAAG
>NW_017310330.1:0-898 GCF_000935625.1 Nanorana parkeri | reverse complement strand
TTCATTAATTAATGCCTCAATACTGAGACATTAATGAATGACTGTTAAATGCTGAGAATCAGCAGTTACCGGCATTACAAAGCCTGATATAACTCGTCACGTACAGTGTACGTGGCCAGTCATATAGGCACAAAGTGACAGGACGTACACTGTACGTCTCCCGTCACGAAGGGGTTAATCCTCAAGTAAAGTGTAATTACACATATAACACATTGCTCGCCCTCCTTATTTTAATAGGAATTTAAATGTTTCAATCAAATAATTTTGTTTTGAAGGAATACATCTTCTCTCTCATGAGCCAGAACCCCAATGACACCGTCACCCCTGCCAGCACCCCCACACACACCCTGGCAGGTCAACCCCACACCCCAGCACCCGCTCCTCCATTCTCACCACCCTACCGGAAGCCCCCCCGTACCTCCTCTCACTATACACCACCATCCACACACCTTCACACGTGAACCCTCTCCCCTTTATCACTGCTTGCCCCTCTTCTGTAACTGTCCCCCCCCCCAACATTCCCTGCAAAGGGCGCACTCTTCCTAATAACATTATATCACAGGTCAGGCGTCTCCGACCAACCTCTGGAAGATGCACTTCTTCAAATTCAGGCCGTCATCCAGATCCTCCTCATTGGCCAGTAACAAGAGGCGCGAGTCGCTGTCGTCCACCCCGATGAAGTCCCGCTCTTCCACTGGTGGAAATCACCGACAACATGGAACAGAAACACCAAGAGACAAAAAGTGAAAACCAGCGCAAGCGACGCCAACAAACCAAATCACAACAAACCGATTGGATGAAGCTTCCCGGAGTCTGGAGATATAAAACACGTCAAACACATAATAGTAATCCTAACCATACACTGAGGGGCCGGATTATTATATACACTGAGGGGCCG
>NW_017310329.1:20281-23951 GCF_000935625.1 Nanorana parkeri | reverse complement strand
CTCTCTCCCCCTCTCTCTCCTCTCTCCTCTCTCTCCTCTCTCTCCCCTCTCCCTCTCCTCTCTCTCCCTCTCTCCCTCTCTCCGTGTAATGTCGGGAATTGTGAGAAAATTGACTTTAACAATCACTCAGCCGACTATTCTGCAGTGACACGGCAGCGACAGGCCGCCAGATGCAGCTGACTTTGTGGGCCGCGGACTCTCCATTAGAACAATACAGAAGGGAATATTTTCATGCAGCACATTCACTGAGTGGATGAGCTGCTCCTTCCTCTCCGCACTCATTAGGCTGCCCTGTGGTAGTGAATATCAATCTGCTGCTGAGCCCTGACATACAGGACATGAGGGGACGATGACACCAAGTGGCCGGTCTGCGTACTGCAGCCTCTCGCCGACTCTGCCTCTCGCCGACTCTGCCTCTCGCCGACTCTGCCTCTCACCGACTCTGCCTCTCGCCGACTCTGCCTCTCGCCGACTCTGCCTCTCGCCGACTCTGCCTCTCGCCGACTCTGCCTCTCGCCGACTCTGCCTCTCGCCGACTCTGCCTCTCGCCGACTCTGCCTCTCGCCGACTCTGCCTCTCGCCGACTCTGCCTCTCGCCGACTCTGCCTCTCGCCGACTCTGCCTCTCGCCGACTCTGCCTCTCGCCGACTCTGCCTCTCGCCGACTCTGCCTCTCGCCGACTCTGCCTCTCGCCGACTCTGCCTCTCGCCGACTCTGCCTCTCGCCGACTCTGCCTCTCGCCGACTCTGCCTCTCGCCGACTCTGCCTCTCGCCGACTCTGCCTCTCGCCGACTCTGCCTCTCGCCGACTCTGCCTCTCGCCGACTCTGCCTCTCGCCGACTCTGCCTCTCGCCGACTCTGCCTCTCGCCGACTCTGCCTCTCGCCGACTCTGCCTCTCGCCGACTCTGCCTCTCGCCGACTCTGCCTCTCGCCGACTCTGCCTCTCGCCGACTCTGCCTCTCGCCGACTCTGCCTCTCGCCGACTCTGCCTCTCGCCGACTCTGCCTCTCGCCGACTCTGCCTCTCGCCGACTCTGCCTCTCGCCGACTCTGCCTCTCGCCGACTCTGCCTCTCGCCGACTCTGCCTCTCGCCGACTCTGCCTCTCGCCGACTCTGCCTCTCGCCGACTCTGCCTCTCGCCGACTCTGCCTCTCGCCGACTCTGCCTCTCGCCGACTCTGCCTCTCGCCGACTCTGCCTCTCGCCGACTCTGCCTCTCGCCGACTCTGCCTCTCGCCGACTCTGCCTCTCGCCGACTCTGCCTCTCGCCGACTCTGCCTCTCACCGGCTCTGCCTCTCACCGGCTCTGCCTCTCACCGGCTCTGCCTCTCACCGGCTCTGCCTCTCACCGGTTCTGCCTCTCACCGGCTCTGCCTCTCACCGGCTCTGCCTCTCTGCGGCTCTGCCTCTCACCGGCTCTGCCTCTCACCGGCTCTGCCTCTCACCAGTTCTGCCTCTCGCCGGCTCTGCCTCTCGCCGGCTCTGCCTCTCGCCGGCTCTGCCTCTCGCCGGCTCTGCCTCTCCCGTCTCTGAATCTCGCCTTATCTCAGAACAATGGGGACCTGGAAGGACGCTTCTGGATTTGTATTTCAGCCATTTTGCCTATTGATAGAGCTGCTCTGTGAAATGTACTTTGATGATCAGTCCTGCCAATCGGTGAAGGTTTTCGGGTTGTTGTTGGCAGATTTTGTTCCTGGCTAATTTCATTTTTGGTGGAGAACTCTGCAAAGTGTTGCCTGTGCTATGACTCTGCCTGTCAGGAACCGGATCTGAACCCGGGGCCTCTGCTGTAGCTGGCGGTGGTTCTACCTGCTGAGCCTCCTTAGAACCTTGGATAGCTCCTTGCCTGATCTCCTGTGTGATCCTCAGGTAACCCTAGTTTCTGCTGAACTCTGAACTCCTCCCTTCAACTTCCTATTTAAGCCACGCCTCTGCACTTCCTGTTTGCCAGATTATTGTGCTCCTGCCATTATCTTGCTTCCTGCTCCCTCTGTGATACAATCCTCTCATACTGCTTCCCGTGTACCGACCTTTGGCTGCTGATTGTCCGTATTCAGCCATTCTGTCCGGTTACATGATGCGCTCCTCTCCCTGCACCGCCATCACCGCGCTGGTTCATTGTGCTGCAGATTAGGATCAGTGTCATGATGGCGTTATTGTATCCGGTACATCCCGATGTGGCGGATTCTCTCGCCTGCGGTGCCGGTCGGTGGGTCGGAGTCTCGGTGGGATTCGGGGGACTCTTGTCAATGAAGAATAGCCCCCGAGTGTCATTTCCCCGTCACAGCTTGTATTAGGAGAAGGTTCGCATCTGATAACATATTACACAGTCCCTCCCGCCGGTGACGCTCCTCGCAGCGCCTTTCAGAACACGCGTTCCTCCGACACGTTCCGGTGACAGCGGCCTGCCTGCTTTGCTGTCTCCCCGCATGACACGAGCGCTGCGTCTCTCCTTAGAGTTTCCTGGTCCCTGTAAAACGAGGACGCACTTAATTCCACCGCTAAAGTACTATTCAGTTTAAATCGCTCTCTTCACTAAATGTTTTGCCATCTGCTTGTCTCCTGAAATGTTCCCGGGAGGCGCCGGGGACACAGAGTCAATGTCTAGGCCGAGGCCTCCAGACATCAGAGCGCGGCGCGGACGCAGCAATCTGCTCTCTCACCTCACTCTCCACACCAAATATTTGAGGATCTCACCAAACAAAATCACATCAAATAAAACTTGCGCTGCTCCTGCGACGGCGGAAACATTCTCTCAGAGAGACGAAGAGAAAAAAGATCCTCGAAAAGCAGAATAAATGACCGATGAATTACCTCATCCGGGGCAAATAATGACCTCATCGGGGGCAAATAATGACATCATCGGGGGCAAATAATGACCTCATCAGGGGCAAATAATGACCTCATCGGGGGCAAATAATGACATCATCGGGGGCAAATAATGACCTCATCGGGGGCAAATAATGACATCATCGCACGTTCAATGAATGTGAGAGAATCGTTCTTCTACCGATGAGTTCACCGCAAGAAGAAGACAAATATTTTCATCAAATTCTGACATTAGCGCAATGGAAGGGGCGGCAGGTCGCCATCTTCATCATATTGGGTCTGTCGTCTCTGCCTGTAGATGACATTCTGGAGAACAGAACCCTCCGGTAGACGTGTGAGATTCCTTTCATTTCTGAAATTTGGACACATCAAAATTTCCGAATCCCAATGCATCCGAATGGGTCAGAATCTGAATTTCTGTTTCCAAATTTCGGATCCCGTCTGAATTTCGTTCAAAACTGAATGGGACATGTGACCTTTCTGGCCAATCAGATGTGTTTTCCGGTTTAATGCCTCCGAATGGGTCTGAACACGAATTTTCCTTACAGCAACGTGGGAGCCATATACAGTCTATATACATCTAATACTAAAGCCGAGGCTCCCGGACCCCAATGGCATTTGGCAGCTCCCGAAAGCCATTCAGGTCGGGGAGCCTCGGCTTTAGTATTCATATCTGTAGATGGTTTTCTGTGGCATTCGTAAACTCATCCGAAACTAACAAACATTAGAATTTTGTCCGAATCTGAAACCCAAAATAACGAAATATCTGAACCGAACCGAATTTTTCCGCAGCTTACATGTCTGCGCTTTAGTAGTGACCGCTGTCTCTACAAAGGACCAC
>NW_017310329.1:17686-20083 GCF_000935625.1 Nanorana parkeri | reverse complement strand
TCTGCCTCTCACCGGCTCTGCCTCTCACCGGCTCTGCCTCTCACCGGCTCTGCCTCTCACCGGCTCTGCCTCTCACCGGTTCTGCCTCTCACCGGCTCTGCCTCTCACCGGCTCTGCCTCTCTGCGGCTCTGCCTCTCACCGGCTCTGCCTCTCACCGGCTCTGCCTCTCACCAGTTCTGCCTCTCGCCGGCTCTGCCTCTCGCCGGCTCTGCCTCTCGCCGGCTCTGCCTCTCGCCGGCTCTGCCTCTCCCGTCTCTGAATCTCGCCTTATCTCAGAACAATGGGGACCTGGAAGGACGCTTCTGGATTTGTATTTCAGCCATTTTGCCTATTGATAGAGCTGCTCTGTGAAATGTACTTTGATGATCAGTCCTGCCAATCGGTGAAGGTTTTCGGGTTGTTGTTGGCAGATTTTGTTCCTGGCTAATTTCATTTTTGGTGGAGAACTCTGCAAAGTGTTGCCTGTGCTATGACTCTGCCTGTCAGGAACCGGATCTGAACCCGGGGCCTCTGCTGTAGCTGGCGGTGGTTCTACCTGCTGAGCCTCCTTAGAACCTTGGATAGCTCCTTGCCTGATCTCCTGTGTGATCCTCAGGTAACCCTAGTTTCTGCTGAACTCTGAACTCCTCCCTTCAACTTCCTATTTAAGCCACGCCTCTGCACTTCCTGTTTGCCAGATTATTGTGCTCCTGCCATTATCTTGCTTCCTGCTCCCTCTGTGATACAATCCTCTCATACTGCTTCCCGTGTACCGACCTTTGGCTGCTGATTGTCCGTATTCAGCCATTCTGTCCGGTTACATGATGCGCTCCTCTCCCTGCACCGCCATCACCGCGCTGGTTCATTGTGCTGCAGATTAGGATCAGTGTCATGATGGCGTTATTGTATCCGGTACATCCCGATGTGGCGGATTCTCTCGCCTGCGGTGCCGGTCGGTGGGTCGGAGTCTCGGTGGGATTCGGGGGACTCTTGTCAATGAAGAATAGCCCCCGAGTGTCATTTCCCCGTCACAGCTTGTATTAGGAGAAGGTTCGCATCTGATAACATATTACACAGTCCCTCCCGCCGGTGACGCTCCTCGCAGCGCCTTTCAGAACACGCGTTCCTCCGACACGTTCCGGTGACAGCGGCCTGCCTGCTTTGCTGTCTCCCCGCATGACACGAGCGCTGCGTCTCTCCTTAGAGTTTCCTGGTCCCTGTAAAACGAGGACGCACTTAATTCCACCGCTAAAGTACTATTCAGTTTAAATCGCTCTCTTCACTAAATGTTTTGCCATCTGCTTGTCTCCTGAAATGTTCCCGGGAGGCGCCGGGGACACAGAGTCAATGTCTAGGCCGAGGCCTCCAGACATCAGAGCGCGGCGCGGACGCAGCAATCTGCTCTCTCACCTCACTCTCCACACCAAATATTTGAGGATCTCACCAAACAAAATCACATCAAATAAAACTTGCGCTGCTCCTGCGACGGCGGAAACATTCTCTCAGAGAGACGAAGAGAAAAAAGATCCTCGAAAAGCAGAATAAATGACCGATGAATTACCTCATCCGGGGCAAATAATGACCTCATCGGGGGCAAATAATGACATCATCGGGGGCAAATAATGACCTCATCAGGGGCAAATAATGACCTCATCGGGGGCAAATAATGACATCATCGGGGGCAAATAATGACCTCATCGGGGGCAAATAATGACATCATCGCACGTTCAATGAATGTGAGAGAATCGTTCTTCTACCGATGAGTTCACCGCAAGAAGAAGACAAATATTTTCATCAAATTCTGACATTAGCGCAATGGAAGGGGCGGCAGGTCGCCATCTTCATCATATTGGGTCTGTCGTCTCTGCCTGTAGATGACATTCTGGAGAACAGAACCCTCCGGTAGACGTGTGAGATTCCTTTCATTTCTGAAATTTGGACACATCAAAATTTCCGAATCCCAATGCATCCGAATGGGTCAGAATCTGAATTTCTGTTTCCAAATTTCGGATCCCGTCTGAATTTCGTTCAAAACTGAATGGGACATGTGACCTTTCTGGCCAATCAGATGTGTTTTCCGGTTTAATGCCTCCGAATGGGTCTGAACACGAATTTTCCTTACAGCAACGTGGGAGCCATATACAGTCTATATACATCTAATACTAAAGCCGAGGCTCCCGGACCCCAATGGCATTTGGCAGCTCCCGAAAGCCATTCAGGTCGGGGAGCCTCGGCTTTAGTATTCATATCTGTAGATGGTTTTCTGTGGCATTCGTAAACTCATCCGAAACTAACAAACATTAGAATTTTGTCCGAATCTGAAACCCAAAATAACGAAATATCTGAACCGAACCGAATTTTTCCGCAGCTTACATGTCTGCGCTTTAGTAGTGACCGCTGTCTCTACAAAGGACCAC
>NW_017310329.1:12661-15460 GCF_000935625.1 Nanorana parkeri | reverse complement strand
GTTTGGTGGTGCAGGCAGAGGAGGAGGTACGGGTTTGGTGGTGCAGGCAGAGGAGGAGGTACGGGTTTGGTGGTGCAGGCAGAGGAGGAGGTACGGGTTTGGTGGTGCAGGCAGAGGAGGAGGTACGGGTTTGGTGGTGCAGGCAGAGGAGGAGGTACGGGTTTGGTGGTGCAGGCAGAGGAGGAGGTACGGGTTTGGTGGTGCAGGCAGAGGAGGAGGTACGGGTTTGGTGGTGCAGGCAGAGGAGGAGGTACGGGTTTGGTGGTGCAGGCAGAGGAGGAGGTACGGGTTTGGTGGTGCAGGCAGAGGAGGAGGTACGGGTTTGGTGGTGCAGGCAGAGGAGGAGGTACGGGTTTGGTGGTGCAGGCAGAGGAGGAGGTACGGGTTTGGTGGTGCAGGCAGAGGAGGAGGTACGGGTTTGGTGGTGCAGGCAGAGGAGGAGGTACGGGTTTGGTGGTGCAGGCAGATAGAGGGTGACACGTGTGCAGATAGAGGGTAACACACGTGCAGATAGAAGGTGACACGTGTGCAGATAGAGGGTGACACGCGTGCAGATAGAGGGTGACGCACGTGCAGATAGAGGGTGACACGCGTGCAGATAGAGGGTGACACGCGTGCAGATAGAGGGTGACACGCGTGCAGATAGAGGGTGACACGCGTGCAGATAGAGGGTGACGCAACGTCATAGCAGAAATATCCAGAACATAAATGGGAATGTAGCCGGCTGAAGGTCGGTGAAAAGCTTCCTCAGCCACTTGTATCTCACAGATCCTGGAGCCTCGGCCTTCTCTGCACCACAAAATCAAATATTCATTTCCTAAAGTTTCCATCATGAAGACAAAGCAGACGATGAGGCCGGAGGTTGTACCATGGAGCACATGGTCTCATCGTCCTCCAATGTCCTCCATTGGATGAGGCCAGGCCGGAGTCTCTCAGAGTGGAGGAGGATGACGGAGACGAGTCGGTGAGCCCCCCGGAGAGAGGATCAGGTAATACAGCGACATGAAAGCCTCGTGTCCTGATGCCGCTATGAAAACATTGGCGCAGCAAATGAGGCCGCGGCGGATCCAGAAATGTCACCCTTTGTTGACGTCCCTCCGCTCAGGATTGTGGATGGGATCGGCACAAAAGCGGATTCGTGTCTTGCGGAGAATTCATCTTAAAATGAAAAGGAACAAAGTGTGAGGCGAGGGGCCTCGGCGCCGGAGAGTGACAATTCCTTTCTATTCTAACTGCGACACAAAGTAACAATACCTTATAAAACAGAAACAAAAAGACGCATCGAGTTTTTCTTCAGACACAGAAAGACGCATCGAGTTGTTCTTTAAATGTCAACACAGGAACAACAAAACTGAGCGGCGACATTAAAGCGGATTCCCGCGTGTCACGCCGCGGCATCACCTTGACACGATGACTGGCGCCAACCCTCGTCGTCTTAATTTCCTCCCTTTCTCTCGGCTCTTTTATTCCGCTCGCTCTCCTTTTGTTGTGATTTTCCTTCTAATTACTTTATAACGGTTGCCACGGTAACGCAAGGCCTATTCTGAACTTTCGCTCCCCTGATGTGGCTTTAAATTAATATATCTGCGTTTGATCGGCGAGCTCTTTTCTTGCACGCCCATGCGCCGGAGAGACAGGGCCCCTTTGTCCGTTCTTTCCCATTGTCTGACGCGTTGCGGGGAGAGATACCGGTCGTGAGACAAAGCGCGGCAAGACAAAGATACGGCGTGTTTATCTCAGGTGCGCTGTGTGTAATTGTGCCTTTTGTGTTACGCTGCGGCACGCACCATCCTGCGGCCGCCGGTGGCGTCCACGCGGCGTTCAGATGTGCGATTAAAGGAAAAACTTTACAGAAGCTGGCAATGTATACAAAGACGAATGCCGCGCAAATTACAAGGCGCTCATGAGTTGGATGGAGGCCTGGCGGGAGCTTTGTGTCATGCTGGGGTAGCACAATGCATGCTGGGAGAAAACGTTTGGCCTAAATAGCATCAGAGGGGACGGAGTGCCGAGAGCTGCGCTATTTGGATCGCCGAAAAGGAATGTTCACCTTCCGATTATTCCCACTTAGACCGCGTTCACACGTAGCGACTTACCTTTGCAGCGGGCCGGGATAGCGCGACTTTCAGGGCGGCGTTCCAGCGACAGTAGCGCGACCTTCTCCGTCGGGCTCCATAGAAAAAAAGCAAAGTCCGCCGAAAAAAGGGTCCCGTAGAAGCGACTTGCGACCGCGACAAGCGACATGGAGCTAAGACAGCTCCATTGAATAGCATTAGCCGGCGACTTCTCGCGATATCGCGGCGGAAATCGCGCGATACGTCGCTACATGTGAACGGGGCCTTAATGGGCGGCGGATGATTGTCAAAATCTCTTACATCACTTGGCGGCCTCGGCCTCAGTCATCGCTTATTATCAGGTGAACGTGTTTCATCCTGTGGCCCCTCCATGCCGCCGTAGCTGCTCCCCGGGGACGCGGCGTGCGGTGCAGAGAACCCCGGCCGGGCTGTGCGTCCTCGCTATAGAATGATATCTGATTTGGCATTATGTGAACGCACAATTCATTTAGTAGGAGCAGCAGGTGGACCGGAATGATAAGCCAGACTTATATAAATGTGGAGTTCCCCTTTAAGAAAGGCGAAGATAGCGATTGGCGTGTGAATGTGGATTGTTACAATGTCACCACCGTCCAATATAACGTGTTACAAAGCCGCGTCTTCCCCGAGCCCCTCCTCCATATTGGATTCTTCATATGATACACACAGGAAATGACATCATCAATATTGGTTATTAATCCAGAGA
>NW_017310329.1:12149-12564 GCF_000935625.1 Nanorana parkeri | reverse complement strand
GGGTAGGGGGGGGATGGGCCCCGGGTTCCCGCCGGCAGGGCCAGTGGCAGATCCGATATTTCAGGAATAAAAGAAAAACGAAAATATTCAACTTTTGGAAGTCAGTCGTGTAATAGGCAAAGAAAACATTCATATCTGCAGGGTCCCCAAGGGCCACTCATTAGGTGTCAAGGGGCCACATGGCTAGGTTGGGCCCCAGGTTACATGAAGTATTATTTGTTGATATAATGAGGTGACTTTGTTTCTTCTTTTGTGTTAAATAAACTATTTTCAGAACTCCGGAATGATTTTTCCCTTTTTTTGCATATTAGTTGTTGTTCCAGATTCCGGGGCGGTACCAGACACGGCGGGGAGCGCGGAGCGCACAACACTCACCCGTATATTATAATCTGGTAAATTCATTAATAAGTACGGC
>NW_017310329.1:10862-11878 GCF_000935625.1 Nanorana parkeri | reverse complement strand
GGTCCGGAGAGGGACACGGGAGGTCTGGAGAGGGATCTGGGAGGTCCGGAGAGGGATCTGGGAGGTCCGGAGAGGGATCTGGGGGGTCCGGAGAGGGATCTGGGGGGTCCGGAGAGGGACACGGGAATTCCCCGATATCATCCATAATAAATGTCACTTGTGCTGCAATTCCTTCTCTCCGTCACCGTTCCCATGCTGGTCCTAATGCTTCATTCAACCCACTTCCTGGGGGGCCACTATGATCCGGGGCCACTATGATCCGGGGCCACTATGATCCGGGGCCACTATGATTCGGGGCCACTATGATCCGGGGCCACTATGGGCCCTCCTAGATGGTGAGTCATTCTGCCGGCTCAGTGCCGCCATGAAAGGCGCTCATACGGCACTTTGTGAGCGCTGCTCTGTACAGGAGGAGGGTGGCGGAGGGTTCATTCCTCTGCGGTATTGGGAGACGTTTCACTCATCCCCAGACCCCCCCGATATGTCCCCGCAGTGTACCCCCGTCCTCTACTCGTCCGTCACCCGTCATCGATTTGTCCCCCACCCCTGTGAGATGACTGCGGGTATGTACTGTGCTGCACCCTCGCGGCTCCGCTGACTCCCCCCAGTTTTTCGGCAGTGTAAAGTAAGGATATAATTGTCCTCTTTGCGCGGCGCGGCTGTCAGTTTGATGTGGAAGCGCGGCGGCCTCTAATGACTTGTTTTTGTAGCCGCATGGACGTGTTACCGCCGGCCGCCGGCATTTCACCTCTTATGACGAGTCAACAGACAGCAAACACAACGCCGCCGCCATTTTAATTCGCCGTTTATCTGGCCGTGTGACCCGCGCCGCGCTGAACCATGGCGCGCGTCAGTTTCTGCATCATTTCTCCATCAGCCACATCCTGCGCTTCACTCATCGGATAATAATCACGTCGCGGAGAGGGAACGGCTGCCGGAGCGTCAGCAGGAAATGTGAAATCTCATATAAGTCCCTGCACAGGGGAGGTGGGGGGGGTGAGGTGAGGAGGAGGGGA
>NW_017310329.1:1487-10761 GCF_000935625.1 Nanorana parkeri | reverse complement strand
TTGGACTGTTAACCCAAATTCACAGCTAGAGACCCGCAGAGAACCTTGCAATCTACGCTGCGGGGGGCCACAGAGGAGGATGAAGGGCCCCCTCCATGGCGAGTGGGTGTACTGCCAGCACACAGGAACACGCGGCCCTCATGTAGGAGACATCTGAACCCGCCACATCTGCCAACATGTGGGAACTTCTAACATGACAGCAGACATTCAGAGACTGCCGGGAACTGATTGGTTACAGGAGAGCTCCGGGGACCGCGGACAACCATGACACCGGTCCTATAGGACAAGAAACTGCTAGACTGTCACTACGGTACCAGTGACTGCGTGTGAGAGAAGACCGTCCTCCCACATGGCTGAGATCTGACCGCTAACAACATACCAGACACCCGTCCCATGTCACAAGAGACTGCTTTCATCTTCAAAGACACCGATCCATTTCCCATCACTAGCAATGGAGCGGATGAGGCCGCTGGGATGCAGTTCCCCATTGCAGCCACTAGAGGGCAAAGCTTGTATCTGGGAACGGTCCGCCCAGTCCAAGAGAGAGGGATGGGAGGGTAGATCTAGAACCCCGGGGGGGGGGGGGTATTAATATCACAGGTGTAGTGGGGTGTAGACGGAATATCTGGAAGCTTCTCCATCTGACAGTTAATTGATCATTTATTCCAGTACAAGATCAGATGCAAGACTTTGCTGATGCGTTTTGGGGACCGGCCATTGCCCCCCCTCATCAGGGCTTGAAGACGGGGTGCAGAGTGCACTGGACAGAAATCACCCAGCCGATGAACTCTGCGCTCCACACTTTACACTTATAGCGCTGCCGTATACACCGCGCCCGTCTGCCAGCCCTGAAGAAGGCGGGAGATCGCTGGTCCCCAAAACGCGTCGGCTCTGTGACCATTCCATAGAGAACGTCGGCAGGAAGAGCTGAAAACCGGCGCCCACCGCGTGGCATAAGATGGAGGCGCCGGCCGGACGCTAAACATTTCCCTTCACACGGTGACGGTATAAAATACATAAAGAGCCAAATCCTGGTCTACGCCCGGGGGCCACGAGAGCGGAACTCGGGGCCGATCATCTGACTGGAACCCGCAGCAATAAACAGGAGGAGCAGACGGGGAGCTGCAAGAGAGAAACACAAATGAACATGCAGCAGACACGACGCAGGAACCCGCCGGGCGCAATCCGCCATGACTGCTCATAAAACAGGCGGAGAGTCCGCCGCCGGCGTACGCGGCGCTGTGCCGAGGAGTAACAGGAGGCGGGGGAGCCTCCGACACACCGACATGGGTAACGAGACACGTGTCCATCACGAGGCCGACAACCCCCGGAATACATGTCTGCAGGAGGACAACCCCCACCATCCTCCTCCCACCGCCATCACCGACCAATTCCACCTCACAAAGGGAAACTCTCTCCTGACCCAACGGATACAAATCATTCTTCAAGCCTATCCCAAGCCTAACCGCTCTCTTACCGTAAAGAATCCTTCCCGTTGTCATGGAGATCACTGCCTGTCACTATTTCTAGCCTTCAACATGTACTCCACTATGTGCATCTGCCTGAATGCCACGCCCCCCATTGTGGCCACGCCCCCCATGTCCAATGGTCTCTACAGTAAGAGGGGATAATGGGGGGGGGGGGGTCTCTACAGTAAGAGGGGATAATGGGGATAGTGGGAATGAGTCTCCTTCATATCCATCAGCATCACCCTCTGCAAGCCTGATTTCTGCTTTCAGTTGGTATGTGATATTTCTAGGGATTATCGGACCCGGAACTGAAGAAGAAACATTTTGTCCGTTTAGTAGAAATTCTTATCGGCTGAAGATCTGGTGATGGAGACAGGAAGGGGCGGAGCTTCGGGGAGGGGCGGAGCTTCGGGAAGGGGCGGAGACATTTCTAGTTATGTGCATTTTAAATGAAATCTTGAAGTGCGTAGCGGGAGTCCGGCCCCCCGAGGTATTGATCCGGACATTACCACAGGACCCCAAGTCATCAATATGGTGTACTGGGAACACCCAATGTTAGGCCATGTGGATCTGCATGAGTTTATGGGTCCCTGCCGGAGGGGGGCTGCAGAGCACAGAATCATGTGACAAGAGGCTGCGTATCATGTAATGTATTACGAACCTCAACCCTGAGGCCCCGCATAGATTTGCTGCAGATGCCGTGTTTGTACCCCCCCGGTGTGTTCGGTTCTCGGATTGGTACTCGATGTCCTGCTCTATAGACACACGATGGAGGCTGAGCAGCTGACACGGGCCCCGGGCGGCACACCTGTAATTGGCCATTGCTGTGCCGATGGTGGAGAGTCCTCCGGAGGTACAGACATCGGCCCGGCCTCAGGTTTGGTATTCTTAGCCGGCACCTCTCTTTTATCGGAGAGATTTCAGCACGTCACCGGCTGCGGAATGATGGAGTGCGGCCCGCGGATTCTGCCCCTCCTCTCCTCCACACACAGCGAACGCCACGCACAGCCAGAGACATTCTTCTCAGACATTTAGAATGGCCGCCGAGGGTAAAATCTTCTATATTTCGTCTCCATCAGTCTTCTCAATGTTATCCTGGAGGCTGAGACCACATTTTCTGAGTCTGCAATTATTTCTGGACTCCACCATCACAATAAACTCTTATTCTGGCACTATTTGTGATGTTTCAGGAAATTCCGTTTTATACCCGACACATCCGATATGTTGGGGGTTATTGCTGACACTTGCTGGGGGTTATTGCTGGCACTTGCTGCTGACGGTGCCTATATAATGTACCTCTCGTTTTCTGACGAAGCGTTTCTCATGTGACAGGACTCAGGATTGTAGACTTAGCTCCCAGTTACAGGAAAAGAGTGTTGTCACCCCATAACAGGAAAGTCCTTTATTTTCTATAGAAAGCAGCCACATGCTGAATAGAAATGCCTGACCCCTGGCCAGCATGCTGCAGAGAAGGAGCTGCACTCTCTGTGTGGAAGCAGTGGTCTCTCTGCAGAGGTCTAACCCCCCCCCCCCTGCTGAATCAGACCTATAGCTCCCCATGTGGAAGCAGTGGTCTCCCTGCTGAGGTCTAACACGACCCCTGTCATCTGAGACCTATAGCTCCCTGGAATCAGTGGTCTCTCTACAGAGGTCCAACACACCCCCTGCTTAATCAGACATATAGCTCCCCATGTGGAAGCAGTGGTCTCTCTGCCGAGGTCTAACACACCCCCCTGCCGTCTGAGACCTATAGCTCCCTGGAATCAGTGGTCTCTCTGCAGAGGTTCAACACACCCTCTGCTGAGCTCTCCCCCCCCCCCCTTGCTGAGTAAGAGCTAGAGCTCTGTAATTAGCAAAGCTCATGCTCTCCGCTGATTGGCGAGCTATATGTCTCTCATGGTCCTTGGAATACTTTATCTCCTGGGACGTCTTTGTGTCATTACACATATCAGCCCCTCCCATTCAAGCTATCGGACCAATCCCTATTGACCCTGTTTCAAGTCCTCATTTGCATGGCCAAGAGGACCTAGGTGAGGACTAGAGGGGACTTTACAAATGACCAATAGGAAGGTGGTCGGTTGGGCGGGGCGTTCAAACTGTTGTGTATAAAAGTGTGTGTGTGCATCCAATAAAGCTGAGTCCTGTTTGAACTTCCATACAGCCGGCCCGGTGTTTTTACTTTTTTACTTATTTTTTACTTTTTAATCACCTTTTTATTTAATTATTTAATATTATTTTTTTGACATTTTTATGTAATTTGCCGCCCCTCGGCGCTCTGCCGCCCCGAGTCCGGGCCTCGGTGGCCTTGTGGGAAATCCAGGCCTGATCACCACTGGATACCAACGGCACAGAGCTGTATTTCCTTTCCCGAATTATCGGACGACCGAAATATCAGACGCTGCGGTCTGAAATCTGAGGAGTGCCGGGAGAGTGGAACCGAGCGAGCAAGGGGGGCTCGTTACAATGTGTAACTCTGCAGCGGGTCTGACCTCTGCAGAGAGACCACTGCTTCCACACAGAGAGCACAGCTTCTTCTATGCAGCATGCGACGGGCTAGATGTATGGAGGTGTGCGAGGTCTATAGGCCGGTATTATAAGCTGCCTTTGTTGTTGTTCTTCCTGTCTGCGGTCCTATACCTGCATAATACATCTGCAGACTCAGACTAATACATTGCTCAGAAGACAGACCTCCATTCCATTGAACTCTTTCAATCACATCTGACAAAATGATCACAATTCTGTCTTTAAAAATGATAAATGTGCCTCTGCGGGGGCCGGTAATTGAAAGTTATCCCCAATCTCCCTTTTTTCTTATTTCCTGAACGTGACAATTCCATTATATGAAACAAAACTCACCTAATCTCCACAAAGTAACATGATTAAAAACCGATCTTATTCCAATAGATTGCGTTATCGGCTAATCCGCCGCAGTCCTTTCATGGGAGAGGCGTTCGGTGATTTAGGGATGAGCAGAAGAAAGCGGTAATAAGATTGTACGGTGTGATTATGGTAATGTGGACGCAGCCGCCGCGGCTCCCGAACGCTGCGCATTGAACCAGAACCGCACAGAGGATTGTGGAGAGGCGAGGAAGCCGCGGGTTATCTATAATCCGCCATTTGTTATAAAGTGTCTTCCGTTACCATGACGCAAAACCCCCGTACATTATGCCGCGTACAGCGCCGGCGACCCGCACTAAGTGACTCTTATGGGGGATTATTCTGCATTATAAATGACATTTTAACTTCATTCGCCTTCCAAACAAAAACAAATTCCAGAAACCGATCCAAAATTTTCCTTTTATTCAGAAAAAAAGTAAATGTATAAAAACTGAACGACGACTTCTGTGATGTGATCCGGCCCATGGGAAGGCTGGGATCATCAAAAGGCCCCGATGGAAGCTTTACAGGAATCTTGTCGCTGAATCTGTCCTCGGAGGTATGACAAATGCTTGAAATGTAAAAGAAACTTTGGAGACTTGAAATCAATATTCCTTCTAATCAGGGACGTAACTAGAAATCACAGGGCCACATAGCAGCATTTTGTATGGGGGGGCCCCCGTGACTTCTAGTTACGCCCACCTGATAACCCAAACAGCCCACTTGAGGGTGACCCTGCAGAGCCCACCATATACTCTCTATGGTGGGCTCCGCAGGGTCTCAGGCGGGCGGTCAAGCCCTCTTACCTGTCAGCCCTGATCCTCTGTCCGCCTCCTTCTCCTCCATGACCGACTCCTCCGTCACTGGACCCCGCCTCCTTGATCGCCGGACTCCCCCTCCTCGATCACCGGACCCCGCCTCCTCGATAGCCGGACCCCGCCTCCTCGATAGCTTCGGAGGAGGTGGCTGGGCCCGTCATCGGCAGTGATGTAGGAGGCTTTTTTTTTCCTCTAGTTACGCCCCTTGCAGAGCCCACCTGAGATCCCACACATCCCACCTGAGCGTGACCCTGCAGAGCCCACCATAGACTCTCCATGGTGGGCTTTGCAGGGTCACACTCCTTACCTGTCCGCCTCCTCTTCATGCACGATCGCTGATGGGCTCCGCCTCCTCCTCCATCACCAGGCCCGCCTCCTCCGCCAACGGGCCCCGCCTCCTCCACTGCCGGTAAGAACACCGGGTCCAGCCTGCTTCACCGCCGCTGCTGGCTCTCATTAACTCCGCAGCGGCTGTGGAGAGGAAGGCGCTGCTGCACAGGTTACTGTCAGTGATCTGAACAGCAGCGCATTCTTCTCACAGCCGCCAGTGAAAGCCGCCAGCAGAGGATCCCATAGCGACCCAGGCGGCCCGCACGGCATCTGACCGGGCCCCACTGTGCCCCGGGCCCCATAGCGGCCGCCTGGGTGATTGTTACACCACTGCTTCTAATGAGAGGACAAGCGCTAAGACTTCCATAAGCAGCACTGTGCGCTCCCGACCCGAAGGGACAGACCGAGGGAGAAACTGAGGTGGTCCAGACTGAGGTGTTACTAGTGGTGTCCCCCAAGGTTCCGTGTTAGTGGTGTCCCCCCAAGGTTCAGTGTTAGTGGTGTCCCCCAAGGATCAGTGTGGTGTCCCCCAAGGTTCAGCGTGGTCTTCCCCAAGTTTCAGCGGGGTCTCCCTTTTTTTCCCCAAGGTTCAGCGTGGTCTTCCCCAAGGTTCAGCGTGGTCTTCCCCAAGGTTCAGCGTGGTCTTCCCCAAGGTTCAGCGTGGTCTCCCCCAGGGTTCAGCGTGGTCTCCCCCAAGGTTCAGCGTCCCCTCCCCCAAGGTTCTGCGTGGTCTCCCCCAAGGTTCAGTGTTAGTGGTGTCCCCCCAAGGTTCAGCGTGATGTCCCCCAAGGTTCAGCGTGGTGTCCCCCAAGGTTCAGCGTGGTGTCCCCCAAGGCTCAGCGTGGTGTCCCCCAAGGCTCAGCGTGGTGTCCCCCAAGGCTCAGCGTGGTGTCCCCCCAAGGTTCAGTGCTGGAACTGTCACATATTAGCAATGACATACACACATTCATATCATCCGGTAGGATGGGTCAGGACATCGCCGCCTCTGCGTTTCGTTATTTGGGGTATTTGGCGGTCGGATCGGTTACAGAAAATAGGGATTGCTGGTGGATCAGTTACGTGGCATTATTAAAGAATGTCGGCGGCGGCGGCACACAATCTCTCCACTTTAAATAGCTTGCAGAGAAAAAAACGGCAATTCCGGCGGCATCAGCAGCTTTGTGGAAATGTCTCATTTGGAGAGGAGACGGTAACCGGGGGGGGGAAACGCGACGCTGCACTGAATTGGGGAATCCTGCCGAATGTTTTATATGATACAATTCATCAGCACTTTAATATTAATGTCCATTTAAAGGGCAATACCATCTACAAATGTGATACCGCAAGACGGGGGAAGGGACATGATCGGCTTTATTAAATACATTGTAGAGTTGTGTCCTTACAGACCAGAAAAATGGGAACAAAATCGTCTGTTTCTTCTAACCAACTAGAGTCCTGTAATAAAGACTGGTCACTGCCGATCTCTCTCCTTGTGCAGGGTGGCTGGTCTTGTCTCCGCCCCCTCCTGTAATAAAGACTGGTCACTGCCGATCTCTCTCCTTGTGCAGGGTGGCTGGTCTTGTCTCCGCCCCCTCCTGTAATAAAGACCGGTCACTGCCGATCTCTCTCCTTGTGCAGGGTGGCTGGTCTTGTCTCCGCCCCCTCCTGTAATAAAGACTGGTCACTGCCGATCTCTCTCCTTGTGCGGGGTGGCTGGTCTTGTCTCCGCCCCCTCCTGTAATAAAGACCGCTCACTGCCGATCTCTCTCCTTGTGCAGGGTGGCTGGTCTTGTCTACGCCCCCTCCTGTAATAAAGACCGCTCACTGCTGCTAATCTTTTTATTAAAAGAATCAAGCAACTTTTATATAAAAAAAGTAACAAAACATAACCATAATATTAACTGGACAGAAATCAAAACATAAAAAAAAAATATTCAGTACACCAAAGTTATATACATATATATACAGACAGGCAAAGCCTCATTGCTGCATAAACAGCCTCATGCTTAAAGATCCACCAACTATTTACATGAAGCAGCAGAGAAGGCCTAAGAGGCCCAACCCGTCACCTCGGCACGCAGCCATTTTTCAAAAATCTTAAAGAACAAAATCTCGGGTGATAAGAGACAGACAGCCACACACCCGGAGAGAGACTCCTGCAAGTCAGGGAGGCCTGATACCCCTCCACGCCTTCATCCAAGCCCCCTGCCTCCACTTGTCTCTCTCAAGCACCCGAATCTTCCCCACCGCATGCAGAATGTCACTCACCACCACCGCATGGAGACCTGACACCGTGCATTCCACGTGAAATAACGGACCACTAGGCTGACTAAAAAAAGTGTATCCAAACAAAAAACCCCTCCAGCATTAAATGCCCCGTACACCCGTTTGGCATAACTCCGCCTAGAGAGGAAAGGAACACCGAGGCCCCGCCCCCACCTGTTCATATACCTCTATGTTAAAGGGGCAATGAAGCAGAAAATGGTCCATGGTCTCCACCGTACCCGCACCCTCCTCTCGCGGACAACCACGGTCCGACTCACTGCGGTGCTTCAAATTGCCCCCAACATAGAGCTTCCCATGGAAGCACTTCCAGGCTAGATCACTAAATATAAGTGGCACCCTGTCCATATTAAATCAATCTTAACCCTTCCCTCAAAATTGGGCCTGGGCAATCCCTTAAGGCCAGTGGGTCATGAAAGACTTCGCTCAAGATTCGGCTCATAAGGACTTTCCTCGGAGCAGACTTGAGATCTTCAGCCGACAATCGCCACTGCCGCAATAATTTCAGGCACGGCACAACATAGGCTGGGAGCTGACCACGATGACCCCTAAGACTCTTCACTTGGCCACCTTCTTCCCAAAGTCGCAGAAAAGGCCTAAACCAAGATCTAAAAATGCCTGCCCATCCAGGAGGTTCCGCTGCAAGCATATTACCAATATTGAACTTGAGAAACAGCAGGGAAAAGAAAAGAACCGGATTGACCATACCTAGGCCACCCTCTCTCCTGGACAGATAGGTGACATTCCTCTTGATGGGGTTTAGCCTGTTCCCCCACAACATCTGGAAGAACACACTATAGACCCTGGCATAGAGAGGCACTGGCACGATGCAGACAAAGCTGACATACAAAAAGATTGGAATCAGGTACGTTTTTATCAGGTCAACCCGTTCCCTCAGAGATAACTTCCATCTCTTCCAATTAGCCACCCTAGCATTGGCAATTGCCAGCCTGCCTTCCCAGTTTTTGAGGCCATAATCGCCAGGTCCAAATTCAATGCCAAGTATCTTAATTTTGTCCTGGGGCACTGGAAAGGCGTCCGGGAGATCAAACTCTTCACCTTCCTTTCCCATCCAGAAAACCTCACTCTTTTCCTGGTTGACTTTGGAGCCTGATGCTTCGGAGTACCGTGACACCAGAGAGACCACCTCCTCCGCTTCATCCGTCCCAGTGATAATCACAGATACATCATCCGCATAGGCCACAACCCTCAAAGGTGGCTCACGTGGAAGCCCCACTGGTACCCCACAAAACGTGCCGCTCTCTAGCCTTCTTATGAAGGGGTCGATTGCAAACACATACAGCAGGGGACTCAGCGGGCAACCCTGGCGCACCCCAGAGCCAACCTCAAAGGGCTGTCCAACCCAACCATTTACAAGAGGGAAGCTTTCCCCAGCCTGCAGCCCTGCACCGCTCCAGGGCCTCCCGGACAGCTAAAACCGCGGTGAAGGTTCTCCTCCCCGGACGGTGCCGCTGGTGAGAAAGCAAAGACTCTGCTACTGACGATAAACGCCAAAAA
>NW_017310329.1:325-590 GCF_000935625.1 Nanorana parkeri | reverse complement strand
CTCAGCCTTACTGCTACAAAAGTCCAGGATGGTCACCTGTGTCTGAAAAGATTCCTCAAAGGATTGTCTAACATGTTCTTCCTCGAGGAGAGTCGAATTCAATCTCCAAATGCCCTTGCCCCTATGAGGGGAGTCTGAAGCATTCAAGACCACAGACAGCATACAGTGATCAGAAAACTCCACTGCCTGCACCACCGGGGGTGAGAAAGCAGAGCTCTCCTTCAAAAAAAACCTATCTATCCTACTCCGACTATTACCTCGATGA
>NW_017310329.1:0-307 GCF_000935625.1 Nanorana parkeri | reverse complement strand
GGGAGGTGCTTAATGTGCACATCCACAAGACCAGTATCCCTGACCACGCTATTTAAAAAAACGCTATCAAAATCCAGCCTGTTCCTGAGGCCCCTCCTGTCCTTGAGCCTAGTCACAGTATTAAAGTCGCCTCCAAAGACTACAGGTCTGGATGTAAAAAGAAATGGCTTGATCCTTGTAAAAAGGCATTTCCTGTCCCACTTAGTCTGCGGTCCATATACATTAATCAGGCGCAGGTAATGCCCCCCCACAGGGACGTCTAAGATCATGCATCTCCCAATCTCCAACTCAATAACCCGCCGGACAG
>NW_017310328.1:18224-23960 GCF_000935625.1 Nanorana parkeri | reverse complement strand
ACCCCTCAGATCTCCCCAATTCCTGCACCTTCACACCTCAGGACACCCCAATTCCTGCACCTTCACCCCTCAGATCTCCCAAATTCCTGCACCTTCACCCCTCAGATCACCCCAATTCCTGCACCTTCACACCTCAGATCACCCCAATTCCTGCACCTTCACCCCCTAGTGAGTTGCCAGTCACACACTATGGCAGCGGCGCTTTCAGATGCCACTGAAGAGACATTACATGCCTACCAGGGCACACTCGCCATAGATTGCTATAATGGATTATATACCCAAAAGTGACATTCAGTTGCACGTGGAGTCTGGCCTGTTGAGTCATTCCCTGTCTTCTAACAGTGGTGAGATCTCCTGGCCATGATTCCTGGTTCTATTCCCACCATCCCGGGAGTTTTTAATGTTCATGTTGGCATGTTCCCTGGTGTTCCATTCATCATCACCAAGTATAATACTCTATGCACTCCAAACAGACAGAGGTCATTAACAGAGATGTTTGTTTCTGTTTTATAAGCTGAGTCCTGTAGATGTGGGAGGAGCCACGGCTTTTATCTACGCCAACTTCAGCACCCCGGTGATAAAGGTAAGTTCACACTGATAACCTAGAGAAAGGTCTACCAATAGGAGAAAGCAGCAGAGTCCTCCAGTACTGCAGAGTATTTCAGGAGAGGATCATAGGGGGAAGGAATAAAGTCCTCCAGCAGAGCAGAGTATTCCAGGAGAGAAGAGTTAGATGAAGGAACAGAATCCCCCAGCTGTGCAGAGTATTTCAGGAGAGGGTAGTTAGTAGACATGCGCGATTCGCTTCGTTCTGAAGCGAAATTCGGACGCATTTTCGTACATTCGAACTTTTGGATGTATCCGAATTCCGAATTACAGATATAACGAATGCAAATGAATCTGAATTTCTGTTTCCGAAATTCGTTAGCGGTAGTTCGTTCGAAAGTTCGTTTAGTTTTCGTTTCTTATTCGTTTCGTTTGTTCGTTGCAGCAAAGTAACATTAGACAAGGAGAAAAACATTTTTTCCCCCTCAAATGTCACTTTACTGCAACGAGCGAATGAAACGAATAAGAAACGAAAACAAAACGAACGTTCAAACGAACTACCGCTAACGAATTTCGTCCGAATCCGAATTAACTTTCACACCCGAATCCCGAAAAATGAAAGAACACAAAATCCGAATCGAAACGAAACTAAACAAATTTTTTGCCAGTGTACATGTCTAGTAGTTAGATAGAGGAAAGGAGCAGAGTCCTCCAGCAGTGCAGAGGATTTTAGAAGAGGGTAGTTAGATAGAGGAAGGAGCAGAGTCCTCCAGCAGTGCAGAGGATTTTAGAAGAGGGTATGTTGAGTCATTCCCTGTCTTCTAACAGTGGTGAGATCTCCTGGCCATGATTCCTGGTTCTATTCCCACCATCCCGGGAGTTTTTAATGTTCATGTTGGCATGTTCCCTGGTGTTCCATTCATCATCACCAAGTATAATACTCTATGCACTCCAAACAGACAGAGGTCATTAACAGAGATGTTTGTTTCTGTTTTATAAGCTGAGTCCTGTAGATGTGGGAGGAGCCACGGCTTTTATCTACGCCAACTTCAGCACCCCGGTGATAAAGGTAAGTTCACACTGATAACCTAGAGAAAGGTCTACCAATAGGAGAAAGCAGCAGAGTCCTCCAGTACTGCAGAGTATTTCAGGAGAGGATCATAGGGGGAAGGAATAAAGTCCTCCAGCAGAGCAGAGTATTCCAGGAGAGAAGAGTTAGATGAAGGAACAGAATCCCCCAGCTGTGCAGAGTATTTCAGGAGAGGGTAGTTAGTAGACATGCGCGATTCGCTTCGTTCTGAAGCGAAATTCGGACGCATTTTCGTACATTCGAACTTTTGGATGTATCCGAATTCCGAATTACAGATATAACGAATGCAAATGAATCTGAATTTCTGTTTCCGAAATTCGTTAGCGGTAGTTCGTTCGAAAGTTCGTTTAGTTTTCGTTTCTTATTCGTTTCGTTTGTTCGTTGCAGCAAAGTAACATTAGACAAGGAGAAAAACATTTTTTCCCCCTCAAATGTCACTTTACTGCAACGAGCGAATGAAACGAATAAGAAACGAAAACAAAACGAACGTTCAAACGAACTACCGCTAACGAATTTCGTCCGAATCCGAATTAACTTTCACACCCGAATCCCGAAAAATGAAAGAACACAAAATCCGAATCGAAACGAAACTAAACAAATTTTTTGCCAGTGTACATGTCTAGTAGTTAGATAGAGGAAAGGAGCAGAGTCCTCCAGCAGTGCAGAGGATTTTAGAAGAGGGTAGTTAGATAGAGGAAGGAGCAGAGTCCTCCAGCAGTGCAGAGGATTTTAGAAGAGGGTAGTTAGATAGAGGAAGGAGCAGAGTCTTCCAGCAGTGCAGAGGATTTTAGAAGAGGGTAGTTAGAGGAAGGAGCAGAGTCCTCCAGCAGTGCAGAGGATTTTAGAAGAGGGTAGTTAGATAGAGGAAGGAGTAGAGTCCTCCAGCAGTGCAGAGGATTTTAGGAGAGGGTAGTTAGAGGAAGGAGCAGAGTCCTCCAGCAGTTCAAAGCATTTTAGGAAAGGGTTGTTAGATAGAGGAAGGAGCAGAGTCCTCCAGCAGTACAGAGTATTTGAAGAGGAGAAAGTCCAATAGAGGAAGGAGCAGAGTCCTCCAGCAGAGCAGAGTATTTTAAGAGAGGAGAGTTAGAGGAAGGAACAGAGTCCTCCAGCAGAGCAGAGCATTAGATGTACAATGTGTTCAATATGACTGGGAAAATGTTCTCACGGTTCCTTCTTTTTGTCTTCATAAGAACGCCGCCATTTTCTGGTGGAATCTGCACAGAAACGGTGAGGGAAATGAGGACACACTTCACGCCGGGTGCCCTGTTCTGGTGGGAAATAAATGGGGTGAGTGTCGTCCCTCTGATACAGGAAACATTGACCTTATCTTCCCGAGTTACACATTCTCTCCTCACTCTGCAAAAACTCCTCTCCATAAATATTCTGTGTCCCCGGGGATGCTTCCAGGGGCAAACACATACTCTGTAGAACAATCTGAGAGCCCAAAAACCTGGGGTTCTCTATGGAGCAAACCGTTCCAGCTTCCATGGTGGAGAGTTTGGGTCTGCTGCCTCCTGCATTTCAGTGTAAGTCCATTTGTATGATGGGTTGCCTTTGTGGCCAGTAGTTAGGGATGAGAAGGGGCGGGCCTGAACTCTTGACCACTGACCACTGGAGCAGGTCATGATTTGCATCGTAGAGCACCCCAGGTTTTGAGGCTACAAAGTGAACCCAATGTATGTAAAGGCAAAACTTTGTTTTAGTTTTTAGATATAGAGTGGGGAGGGGTGAGGCCCTTTGTCAAATTTGTAAAGTTGTCCCCACTGGGGGGGATTCACCCCTCTATTTGTTCTGTGGACCATTGTCAATTAAACAGAAAGTGAGAGGAAATCCAACATTTGAGGGTTATACCCAGAACAAGAGGTGCAGGGAGATTTTTCAATGGGGACACCTGTCTAGGAAGGATAATCCCCATAGTTTGAGAAATACAAAATTGTAGGGTTGTTCCCAAAAGATATGAGGAAACCTCTCAATGGAGACACCTGATCTGGGGACAACTGTCTAAGAGGGAAGATTCCCTTAAGTTGGCAAATCCAAAATTTTAGGGTTGTCCACAAAACAAGAGGGATGAAGGCAAATGCTTCAGTGGGGGATCTGGAGTCAACTATCTAAGAGGGAACAACTGCCTAAGAGGGAAAATCCCCTTACTTTGAGAAATCCGAATTTGTAGGGTTGTCCCCTAAAGATAAGAGGAAATCTCCCAATGGGGACACCTGATCTGGGGACAACTGTCTATGATGGAAAATTCCCTTCCTTTAACAAATCCAAGATTTTAGGGTTGTCCCCAGAAGAAAATGTGAGAGGAAATCTTCCAATGGGGGCTCCTGATTTTGGGACAACTGCCCAAAAGGTACACTTCCCTTACTTTGAGAAATCCAACATTATAAGGTTGTCCCCAGAACAAAGGTGAGGGGAAATCTTCTAATGGGGATACCTGTCCTGGGGACAACTGTCTGAAAGGGAAAATTCCCTTACTTTGGGGAACCCAAAATGTTATGGTTGTCCCCAAAACAAGTGGGATGAAGGGAAATGCTTCAGTGGGGGATTTGGAGACAACCGTGTAAGAGAGAAAATCCCCTTCCTTTAAGAAATCCAAGATTTTAGGGTTGTCCCCAGAACAAAGGGTGAGAGGAAATCTTCGAATGGGGGCTCCTGATTTTGGGGACAACTGTCTTTGAGGGACATTTCCCTTACTTTGAGAAATCCAACATTGTAAGGTTGTCCCCAGAACCAAAGGTGAGGGGAAATCTTCCAATGGGGATACCTGATCTGGGGAATTCCCTTACTTTGGGAAATTCTACATTTTAGGGTTCTCCCCAGAACAAAAGGTGAGGGGAAACCTTCTAATTGGGACAACTGTCTAAGAGAGACAATTCCGTTAATTTGCCAAATAATTTTTTTTAGGGTTGCCCCCAGAACAAGAGGTGTTAGGAAATCTTCCGATAGTCACCTGTCTAAGAGGATATTCCCCTCACTTTAGGGGGTTTCCTCTAACTTCCTGTTGTGTTTCTGGGACCAGGAAGTAAGGTTAAATCTCCCCAATGGAACATAAACAGCGGAAAGTAACCTGATGGGGGTTTCTAAGCCTTCCCTATTGTATCCAAAACTGAAAAAAAAAAAAGTTTTTGCTATAGATACACCTTTAAATTCTTCTCACTGACATTGTGCTTTCATGTTCTGCGCCACAAGCAAGAACAGGTGATATCACAGCGTCAGGCGGTCTCAGTGATCAAAGGGAGATATTTGATGTCTCAGGAATTTTGCCTCTCAGGAAATATTTTACATGTTTAAATGTCACTCGAGCAGAACGTCAGTTTGTGTCTCTGAGCTGTGACATGACTTGTCAGATATCAGGAAGGGAGAAGAGATTTGTGCTGATGACTTCATTCCTCTGACTATAAGGATGGGGGCAGTACGGTCACCAGGCTGATCTCCTACAAAGTAGTCAGAGGCAAAGGGGGATTCTTACCCCGATGGGTGGCTACAGCAGGAAATAAGGTTTGGGTTGGACATGTGCCATTAGTTTCGTTCCGATTTGGGACAAATTTTCCAAAATTCGGACATTGGGACGCATCCGAATCCCAATGCGTCCGAATCCGAATTTCTATTTCCGAATTTCAAATCCCGTCTGAATTTCGTTCACAAATGAATTTGAATCGGACATGTGACTTTTCTGGCCAATCAGATATGTTTTTCGGTTAAATACATCCAAATGGGTCTGAATCCAAATCTTCGAATTGCATTGGGGAGCTCCCGGATGCCATTCGTGTCTGGGAGCCTCATGTTTAGTTTTATGAATATAGGAGTCACAATGTTGCCGCAACGAACATTCCTTCGTATTATAGAATACTACTTATATATACATAATACTAAAACTGAGGCTCCAAGACCCGAATGGAGTCCCTGCCGCCGCCGTCCCAGCGATCCCGGGTGTCCGATCCGGGACCGGCAGTGTGGCTCCATGTGGCTCCGTGCACTGAGAATGGAGGGAGATCAGTACACGACCTCCCTCCGCTCTCCTCCCCGGTCTCTGAATGCAGGGAGTGATTTTACTACATCACTTCCGCATTCCTCTGTCACTCTCCGGTACAGAAACCGGG
>NW_017310328.1:5575-10183 GCF_000935625.1 Nanorana parkeri | reverse complement strand
GGGGGGGGAAGAGGCTGATGAAGCAGGTCTGTGCTTCATCAGCTTCTCTGGGGGGGTCCCTAGGTGACATTAGGGCTCTTAGAGACCCCTGATGTCTCTATAAACGGGACCTGTCACTGTAATTCGATATCACATAGGGGGATTATGATCCCCCTATGTGATAACAATAAAGTTAAGTGTAAAAAAAAACAAAATTGCTCACAAAATAAATAAAATTTACACACCCCCCCGACCCGGGTCTTTCTGACGCTACACGGAGCACAGGAGACAAGACTCCTGCCGAGTGGCTGTACAGTTTTATTGAAGAACACTTCAACTGATGAGCGGTAAAATCTTTTAAAGCGTCGCCTATGATCCTTTTTGGGTATGGTAGTTTTTTGCAATTTTGCGGGCGGGCGCAAATTTAAGGCTTCACATGTTTGGTGTCTATTTACCCCGTCTTTTATATTTTAACAAAAAACTGGGTAATAATAAATGTTTCCTAACATAATAAAGGGAAAACAGTTTTTTTTTTTAAATATTCGGTACTTTTGTCGTTATATAGTAAAAAAATAAAAACCCCAGTGGTGATTAAATACCACCAAAAGAAAGCTCTATCTGTCCCCAAAAAATTGTATAAAATTCATTTCAGTACAGCGCTGCATGACGGAATAAACGTCAGTCAAAGTACCGCAGCGCTGAATACTGAAAAATGGCCGGGACAGGAAGGGGGTGTGACACTCCGGGCTTCAAGTGGTTAAAGCCATGTGAAGCCAACATTCAAATTGGACAGAGTAAGGCATAGAACGGTGATGGCGAACCTTAGCACTCCAGCTGTTTTGGAAATATAAGTCCCATGAGGCATTGCAAGGCTCTCACAGCCACAGACATAACTCCCAGAGGCAGATGCATCTTGGGATTTGTAGTTTTGGCACAGCTGGTGTGCCATGGTTCGCCACCACTGTTATAGACAAAACCCATCAGCATTTTGGTCCATCTTTGTCCAATTCTGTCTAATTTCTGACCCGGAGACACAAGTGAGGGAATGCCCCTTGTAAACAGTTGTCACCGAAACAGGAGTCCCCCGTTGAAAGATCTCCCCTCTACTCCTGTTCTGGTGAAAACCCAACAATGTGGACTTGATGACACGTATCTGAGGGGGTGGGTTAGGATAGGTCAGGTGAAGGGGGCAAGGGACGTATCCTTTAAAGGAGAACTATGGGGTCAGGGCTTTTCCCCATAGTTCTCCTCAGGGTAACGGGAGGACACAAACTAGCGTCCTCCCGTCACCCTAGGCTCAGTATACCGCGAGTTGTAGCTCACTATATACTAAGACGCCGCAGCCGGAGCGGATCCCGACATCGATGTCGAGATCCGCCCAGCTGCGTGAGTGACAGCTGGCTCTGCCTATCTAGGGGCAGAGCCAGCTGTACCCGCCCCCTCCCCCCTCTGTTCCGCCAGTCAGCGCTGGCGGATCGAAGTGGGGAGGTTGGAATCCTTCCCTTCCCCTGTCATGGCAGAGAGCCGTGACAGGATCGAGAGGTGAGCGAACGCCGCTATGTGTTCGCTCACCTCCCGATCTACTGTGCCGACCTGTGACAGTCTCATTGTCACAGGTCGGCTAGAACTATGAGGTGAGTGGAAAGCACCCCCCCCTCATAGTTCTCCTTTAACACACATTGATTCCGTTATTAAGAAGCTGATTGTGTTGTATGTATATCTAAAATAAATAAATAAAGTTTCAAAAAGACTATAGTCCCCTTTAAAGAGAACCGGTCAGAGCGAGCAAAAGTCTGAATATGTACAAATGGCTTCCGATAACCTCATCCTAAATAGCTTTTATTCTTCATTTATTCTTTGCTGATCTCACTCTTCCCATCCCAGTGGCCAATAAGTGGATCCATGATCACGGGCAGGAGTTCAACAGACCATGTTCCCTCAACCCGGATGACTGAGGACCAAGGAGGAGGAGAAGAGAAGGTGATAGATGTCTCCCAGGGCACCACGAAGGAGCAGAGGATGGTGGGAACCAACGTGTCTCCTACAATGTCTCTAGAAACCAAAGCTGGACACGGCAGGAGAGTCGTCTTACGGGTCTACGAAGAAAGGAACATGAGGAAGGATACGTGGCCGGAGGGTTCTGTAGAAACAGAAGGTTGGAGGCACGTGGAGGACAAACATAAAGAAGGGAGTGATGGTCTTATTACATGGATGCAGCCAGTGGAGTGCCGTATGGACGAGTGAAGGCTCCGGCCTTATCCAACTGTGAACTTTTTGAAAAGTTGTGCCGGTTCCTGTAAAAAAAAGTGTGCTTTAGTGGGTTCAAATATGGCAGCTTCACACCATATCTACAGCGGGCAGCCCTCCCCCATATGCCCAGGAACACAGCAGTAGAGCAGCATGAAATCTTATGCATCCACTAATTCAAGTGACCGAATGTTCGTTTCATGTGGGGCCAAGGTCAAGGAATGTCCACCTTGAATGTAACGGGCTACTACATAATTCCCGCCCCCTTCCCCGTGTCACTTTAGTAGTGCCGCCCCCCTTTAAAGAAGCCACGGGGCCCAGCACATAATATAATGTCATGAAGTGTCTTGTATGTCACATCCACATATCTGAAGTAATAAGGCGCAAAGCAATGAAACACTAAATCTACAGGTCCGCCCCCGCTCAACTGTTTCTTTAGGCCCCGCCTATGAGGGCAGGCTCAGTAAAAGCTGTGACTCAGGATTGGTTGGAGGGCACTGTGTGCACAAACAAGGTGGAACAACCACTGCACGATGAATGGACTGCTTGTACCCGGAGCCCACGAGGGGCCCAATATACAGAAGATCACCAGACAGGTGGAGTATCGTCCTGTATGAGCAGGAATCTGAATTTCTCAGGAAGGAATATTTCTTTTTGTTTTTGTTTTTTTATTGCTTTTTAAATAAATTTATAAATCGCACGTTTTGTACACTTTCTATTCGTTCTCTGCGATATTTTCAGACAAAGCGAGTGTCTCCAGCCGGTCTGATCATTTCTCCCCTAACATACCTGAAATGGTGACATCTGCTGGGGCCCTTTAGATATTCAATGTCCACTTTCAGCTATACGCTGGGCGGGGCTGATCTATAAGTCTTCCGTCCGGCATACAGCTGGGCGAACACCGTTCGCATGGCATTACCACCACTAGATGGACCCGAGGAGCATAGGAATTTCCTATGTTTCTTGGCTCCATAAAGTGGTGGTAATGCCATGCGAGTGGCTTTCACCAAGCTCCACTAGATGGAGATGAAGCGTATAAGAATATCCTATGCTCCTCGGCTCCATCTAGTGGCGGTTAATGTCGTGCGAAGAACGTTCACCCAGCCCCACTAGATGGAGCCAAGGATCCTATTCCCTATGCTCCTCAGTTCCATGTAATAGTGGTAATGCCGTGCAAATGCCTGCAAGATGGAGCTGAGGAGCATGAGAATATCCTATGCGTCTGCGCTCCATCTAGTGACGGTTAATGTTGTGCAGAGCAGATGGCTATTCACCCCGCTCCTCTAGATGGAGCTGAGGAGCAAAGGAAACATCCTATGACCAGCCGAGGAGCATATTTCCTACGCTCCTTAGCTCCATCTAGTGGGGTCAATAGAGTTCAAACTGCATTCAACCAGCTCCTCCAGAAGAACCCGAGGAACATAGCATGCGGTGCAGAGTGACGGGGTGTGTTAAATGCAACGTTCACCCAGCTCCACTAGATGGAGCCAAGGAGCCTATTTCCTATGCTCCTTAGTTCCATGTAATGATGGTAATGCAGTGCAAATAGTGATTACTCAGCTCTACTACTGTAGATGGAGCTGAGGACCATAAGAATATCCTGTGCTCCTTGGCTCCATCTAGTGACGGTAAATGTTGTGCAGAGCAGATGGCTTTCACCCCGCTCCTCTAGATGGAGCATAGGACTATCCTATGCTCCTCCGCACCATATAATGGCGTTCACCCAGCTCCCCTAGGTGGAACTGAGGATCCATTTCCTATGCGCTTTGGATCCATCAAATGGTGGTAATGCCATGCGTACAGCATTCACCCAGCTCCACTAGATTTTGCTGAGCAGCATAGGAACATCCTAAGCTTCTCGGCTCCACCTAGTGGTGTTTAATGCCGTGTGAACAAAGTTCACCCATTTCCACTAGATGGAGCCAAAGAGCCTATTTCCTATGCTCCTCAGTTCCATATAATGCCGGTAATGCTGTGTGAATGGCGTTCAGCCAGCTCCAATAGATGGAACCGTGGACCCATTTCCTATGCTCTTTGGATCCATCTAATGGTGGTAATGCCGTGCGAACGCCATTCACCCAGCTCCACTAGATGACCTGAGCAGCATAGGAACATCCTATGCTCCTCGACTCCACCTAGTGGCAGTCGATGCCGTGTGGACAGACTTCAACCAGCTCCACTTGATGGAGCCGAGGAGCATATTTCCTACACTCCTTAGCGCCATCTAGTGGGGTCAATAGAGTTCAAACTGCATTCACCCGGCTCCTCCAGAAGAACCCGAGGAACATAGCATGTGGTGCTGTGTGACGGGGTGTGTTAAATGCTCGAATATCGCGCCCTGGCCAGTTTTATTTGGCTAAGCTACTCAATCACACACCACCC
>NW_017310328.1:4638-5044 GCF_000935625.1 Nanorana parkeri | reverse complement strand
AGGAGGGCTAATTAGACTCCTTGAGATAACACAGGAAGTGTGCAGAGGACACGGGACAGCTCTGGATTTCTGGCAGGATGAACAGGTATAACACTTTCACTGGTACATGGAACAGACCACAAAGGGGGACAATATAAGAAGTTCATTGTCGGGGTTTATAGACTTCAGGAAGATTTCCGTCTCTTCCAAATGTATTTCCTGCTGATAATAAAATGTCGGCTGTATTACTAAGCAGAAATCCATCACCCCGTGTACTTGGCATGACTACTGGTAATAATAACCTCCATCCCTCCCCTGTGCAGACGCCGGTTCTCACTCCTCCAGCCTGCGCTCTACAGAAAGCTGATCCATGCGAATAGGAAGAAGAATGTCCCCCCTCCCCCCCCTACTGTGTTACAGGGAAGAC
>NW_017310328.1:2640-4418 GCF_000935625.1 Nanorana parkeri | reverse complement strand
CTGCATTGAAATTAATCATTTATTTGTTTTTCTGCACTGACACGAATGTTGTTGGGTTTCCTTCATCGGACACTATTATTGGTTCCCGATAAGAACCGAGTTGTTGTCTTTTTGCAGACTTGTTTCCCTTTTATTATCACCCGATGATCCTGCCAGTAACACACTTCCTGTCCTGGGGTGACAACGCTCACTTACCATATTGCATGTATGGCATTGTCACCCTAGGACGGGACTATGTAGCACCTCCCCCTCTCTATGGGAGAGCTGCTCTGTAGTTCACAGAGGTAGCTAAGGACAATGTTACTGATAATAGTGGAGGAGAGCGCAGGAAGTTATCAGTTCGCTGGATTTCTGGCAGGATCAACAGGTTTTTTTTTCTGCACTCTTCGAATGTCTACAACAGAAGACTTTTAATAATATATTGACATAAAAAAGGGAACAAATAAGAGAAGTTCATTGTTGGGGTTTAATCCACTCTAACAGAACATTTATTATTCCCATAGGAATTTATTGTTTTTATTCCTCCCCCACCCCCGGGGTCACGTCACATGACCAGTTTAGACGATTCGATTTTGTAGACCGTCTTCTGGGTCACGTGACCAGTTGCATTGCTTCGTGCACTTTGCATAGAAGTACTGGAAGGGGAGCTGTGTTTTCTGGCTGCTGCAGCCCAGCAGTGTGTGGATTCAGCTCACGTCTATTATATCATATTCTATGAAAGCCTCCAGTATGCGGCCGGCGAGGGGCTGACGGCTACGGACGGGTCTTTGGCTCTGATCCACATCTGAGCTCCGGGCACACACACATAGCAAGAGTCCGAACTACAGAGCACCTCTGTGTCCCCTCCACACTGCACACACCTCTCCCAAGATGGCGGATTTCCTGTATGTGTCCATTACCTATATATAACTGGGGGTGTGGCAGGGGTGTGCCCATTGCCTATATATAACTGGAGGGTGTGGCAGGGGTGTGCCCATTGCCTATATATAACAGGGGTGTGTCCATTGCCTATATACAACTGGGGGTGTGGCAGGGGTGTGTCCATTGCCTATATATAACTGGGGGGATGGCAGAGGTGTGTCCATTGCCTATATATAACTGGGGGCGTGGCAGGGGTGTGCCCATTGCCTATATATAACTGGGGGGATGGCAGAGGTGTGTCCATTGCCTATATATAACTGGGGGCGTGGCAGGGGTGTGCCCATTGCCTATATATAACTGGGGGGATGGCAGAGGTGTGTCCATTGCCTATATATAACTGGGGGCGTGGCAGGGGTGTGCCCATTGCCTATATATAACTGGGGGGATGGCAGAGGTGTGTCCATTGCCTATATATAACTGGGGGCGTGGCAGGGGTGTGCCCATTGCCTATATATAACTGGGGGGATGGCAGAGGTGTGTCCATTGCCTATATATAACTGGGGGCGTGGCAGGGGTGTGCCCATTGCCTATATATAACTGGGGGGATGGCAGAGGTGTGTCCATTGCCTATATATAACTGGGGGCGTGGCAGGGGTGTGCCCATTGCCTATATATAACTGGGGGGATGGCAGAGGTGTGTCCATTGCCTATATATAACTGGGGGCGTGGCAGGGGTGTGCCCATTGCCTATATATAACTGGGGGGATGGCAGAGGTGTGTCCATTGCCTATATATAACTGGGGGTGTTGCAGGGGAGTGTCCATTGCCTATATATAACTGGGGGAATGGCAGGGGTGTGTCCATTGCCTATATATAACTGGGGGTGTGGCAGAGGTGTGTCCATTGCCTATATATAA
>NW_017310328.1:0-1745 GCF_000935625.1 Nanorana parkeri | reverse complement strand
GAATGTGAAGTTCCTCTGGGCAGTTTTTTTTTTCTCATCTTCTCCATATTGCGACCGCTTCTCCGCATTTTTCAACTAAAAAATGTCGGCAATAATTTATGTTATAGCTTGGTGTCATCCATCTTTTATCAAGGGATATAGAATTAATTTAGATTTTGAAGCAGTTCATCAATTCTCACACAATGTTACATTTCACATTTGTTTATTTTTACAACCTGAATGGGTAAAGTACAGGCTTGCTTAAAAGTGATATTAACCCCTAATGTTTTATCACTTTCAGCAACTGAGAGTAACCCATATACACTATATTGCCAATACACTATATTGCCAAAAGTATTGGGACGCCGGCCTTTACACGCACATGAACTTTAATGGCATCCCAGTAGGGTCCGTAGTTCGTAGCCAGGGCCAGCCTGGCTGCGCCCCCTCGCCCCTGTTGCCATGGCGAGCACAGGGCGCCATCGGCAACAGGGGCGCCAGGCGTCCAAACCAGCTTCTCCTCGCATTCCCTGCTGCATGGGCAGAGGACTCTGTGTCCTCAATCTGTTTAGACCCCTAATATTTCGCCCGAAGCCCCCAGAACCCGCCCCCCCCCCACCACACACACTATTAGACATGTGGAAAGACTAAATGAATGGAAACTAAAAATGTTTTCATTAGTTTCATCAAATTAAACAAATTTGTATGCTATTTGGTGCCGCCATCCTGGAGGCGGGTCACATGACGCTGTGCGTGGCATAGGGTGACATAACACGTCTGTTGGGGGGGCACAATTTTCTGTTCTTGCCTCAGGCGCAAAAGGAGCTAGCTACGGCTCTGGCTAAGCTGCAGATGGCTCAAGCAGCTTTGCGTTCTTCATTGCTAGAATGTTGGCAGCTCCTTGCCCCATAGTGTCTATTATTGCTAGAATGCAGACGGCTCTATTCCACCTAGCGTCCTTCGTTGCTAGGATGCAGATGGCTTCTTTTGCCCCTAGTGCCCTGTGTTCCTAGGATTCAGACGGCTTCCTTCCATCTAGTACCCTTTGTTGCTAGGACGCAGACAGCTCTTTTCCACCTACTGCCCCTTTTTTGCTAGGATGCAGACGGCGCCTTTCCATCTCGTGCTTTGTTGCTAGGATACAGGTGGCTCCTTTCTATCTCGTGCTTTGTTGCTAGGATACAGGTGGCTCCTTTCTATCTAGTGTTTTGTTGCTAGGATGCAGACGGCTCCTTTCAACCTAGTGCCCTTTGTTGCTAGGATGCAGACGGCTCCTTTCAACCTAGTGCCCTTTGTTGCTAGGATGCAGACGGCTCCTTTCAACCTAGTGCCCTTTGTTGCTAGGATGCAGACTGCTCCTTTCCATCTAGAGTCATTTGTTGCTAGGACGCAGGCATCTCCGTTCCATCTAGTGTGTTTTTGCTAGAATGCAGGCAGCTACTTTTCATCTGGTGCTTCGTTGCTAGGACGCAGATGGCTCATTTCCATCTGGTGCTTTGTTGCTAGGACACAGGTGGCTCCTTTCCATCTAGTGTTTTGTTGCCCATTCGACAAAGGAGGACCTGTGATGTCACAGGATCGGGCAGGAGACTGCTCCATTATAGATTGGTTTTTTTTGGAATTGTTGAAGCTGAACTCCGGGATAAGCAAATCTTGTCTAAATACAAGAGTCCTGTGTATTCTTCTGGGATCTTGGAGAGCTTTGTTTATTTCTTTCAGATCTGGGCAGTAATCCAGTGTGATACTTGGAGCTTCCTGTAATAAAG
>NW_017310327.1:11910-23774 GCF_000935625.1 Nanorana parkeri | reverse complement strand
CTCAGAGAACACACACACAGCCCGCCCTCAGAGAACACAGAGTCCTTAATCTCTTTCTCCAGGCTCCGTTATAAATGATCAGGAATCCTCTATATGGAGTGTTCCTGATCATTCATAAACACGAGGACAGACTATGGTTACTATAACTACAACTATGAATGAACAGGAAGTGATGTAGATCACTTCCCACTCATTCATAATTGGGGATATAGTAACCATAGTCTGTCCTCAATTATGTACAAACACTCAGCGATCACCCGCTCTCCTCTCTGACACAGGAGGCTGATCGAGCGGAGCAGGAGGAGAGACGCCGGCCGCTCACAGAGCTCTCGTCCCGCAGCGCTCGGCCGGCTATCACAGTTTCTCTCCTCCCCGCTGGGACACAGAGCAGCGCCCGGGGGGGGAGAGAAAGCACGGATGCGCCGACGTATCGGCAGGAAAATGGCACTTTCGGCGGCCGATATGTTGCGGTGCATCCCGAGTTTAGGTAATATATACTAGAAGGGTTTTTGCCTATTTTTTATTCCCAAGTAGGTGATGTTCTCTTTGGCCAAGTGGAAACCCCGCCCTACGAGCTTCCGGCAACGTTGATCGGCTCAGGAGTAGCATTTTGCTTTTGTCTATAATTGATCTATAGAAGTCCCTTATCAATAGAGGTCTCTGATAGTTTACCAAAGTGTTGTAGGGATGATCGGGATTATCTTTCTCTACGTGGGAGGTAAAGAGAAGTAGATCATCCGCCAATAGGGCCGACCTCACCTCCTGGTCACCTACTTTTATGCCAGGAATTGGTGTCCGATTGCAGAAACCCATTGCAGGACAAGGGTTCCACTGCTGGATTAAGGTGGAGAGGTGGTCAGTGTCAGGCCTTCAGGACCTTCTCACAAGGGCGGCCTGTAGTTTATACTCCACTTATACAGGAAGTGACTGGGACGGCAGCGTTGTATGTTTTCTCTTCAATTCCACCAATCAGATCCGGAGATCAGCCAATTACCTTCAATGGGAGGGGTCTGGACCCTCAGGGACGTCGCAGTCATCACTCTGGTTTCCTGTATTTGAAGTAGATGAACATTCCATCCTGGGTACTACAAGGAAAGACAAAGGATTAGTGGAGGGCGGAGCACCCTGAATGGGAGGACCTCCGGTGTGGGCGGAGTTCTTCCATGTAAAGGAGAAGGTCACTTACTTATTTTTCTCCAGAGTGCAGGCCGGGTGCTCGAATCTGTGGAACATAAAGTCCAGATCTGCAAAGGGTTCTTCCTCCTCGTAGGCAAACGATACGTCCAGCTCCTTCAGAGACTTGTTTGTATTAATGACGGCCAGGAACTCCTCAGCGCAGGAAGCCGTCATCTCACAATACCCCACTCTATACCGGAGAGAAGACCCGTATGACCATGGAGGTTTATTCCAGAGTCCTGCAGGCTACCATACATTATAATGGGGACATCACCTGAACTCCTCCAGTGTACAGCCCGGATCTCGGAGGGCCTCGCATAGTCTCTTCACTCCCACGTCCTCATACTTATTTCCCGACAGATCCAGTCTGGTCAGAGATCGGTTCTTATTGATCACGGAGGTCAACTCTTCGAGGGAGGAGGAGGTCAGGTCACAACCCGACAGGCTGCAGGAGAGGAATCAGAACGGAAGGTTTGTCTTATTAACGACGCTTGTTCTCAAGACAAAACCCAAACAGAGACAATGGAGAGCCACATACAAGGACCTGGGCGCCTACAGCCCCCTACATACAAGGACCTGGGTGACTACAGCCCCCTACATACAAGGACCCAGGGCGACTACAGCCCCCTACATACAAGGACCAGGGTGACTACAGCCCCCTACATACAAGGACCTGGACGACTACAGCCCCCTACATACAAGGACCTGGACGACTACAGCCCCCTACATACAAGGACCTGGACGACTACAGCCCCCTACATACAAGGACCTGGGCAACTACAGCCCCCTACATGCAAGGGCCTGGGCAACTACAGCCCCCTACATACAAGGACCTGGGCGACTACAGCCCCCTACATACAAGGACCTAGGTAACTACAGCCCCCTACATACAAGGACCTGGGCGACTACAGCCCCCTACATACAAGGACCTAGGTAACTACAGCCCCCTACATACAAGGACCTGGGCGACTACAGCCCCCTACATACAAGGACCTAGGTAACTACAGCCCCCTACATACAAGGACCTGGGCGACTACAGCCCCCTACATACAAGGACCTAGGTAACTACAGCCCCCTACATACAAGGACCTGGGCGACTACAGCCCCCTACATACAAGGACCTAGGTAACTACAGCCCCCTACATACAAGGACCTGGGCGACTACAGCCCCCTACATACAAGGACCTAGGTAACTACAGCCCCCTACATACAAGGACCTGGGCGACTACAGCCCCCTACATACAAGGACCTAGGTAACTACAGCCCCCTACATACAAGGACCTGGGCGACTACAGCCCCCTACATACAAGGACCTAGGTAACTACAGCCCCCTACATACAAGGACCTGGGCGACTACAGCCCCCTACATACAAGGACCTAGGTAACTACAGCCCCCTACATACAAGGACCAAACACTGATCGCTCCAGTGTTTTTCCTGCACAGAGGATTGATCCATATCACGGATATGTACCGATCCTCTGCCGCTCGGCCTCACACACGAGGGCTCAGCTTCTCCTCTGGATCCCCGCTGCTCTCCCGGGCAGAGGGGGATCCAAGGAGAAGCGAGGGAAGCACTTCAGCCACGGGGGGCCGCTATCACAACAGCATGTGCGGTGAGGAGAGAGCTCTCTCCTCACCGCTCGGTGTGCTGCTGTGATAGCGGCTCCCTCCTCCGCCTGCAGCGCTTCCTTCGCTTCTCCTCGGATCCCCGCTGCATACAGATGGGGGAGATCAGCGAGGATCCAGAGAAGCACCACGGCAGGAGGACAGGACCTTATGGGCCCCCCTGCTGTAGAGGAATTGTCTGATAGGTGAGCTACACAGACCGGGTCACATCAGATCAATACAACATACCGCTTGATGATGAATAAAGCCGACAGGAAGTTGTACTTATTGAAGGGTAACTATACACAGGTACAGTGTCCATGTAACAGGTTATAGTAGAAGTCTTACTCCAGCTCTTGCAGGGTACAGTGCGGGTCTCGTAGTCCTTCACACAGAACTTTGACTCCAGAATCCCCGAGTTTATTCCAGGTAAGTTTCAGTTTGGTCAAAGATCGGTTTGTGACCAAGACTGAGCGGAGATCCTCGCAGGAGGCCGGGGTCAGCTCGCACTGAGTCAATCTGTAAACAAGAGACATCAATATAAAACCCAATGGACTCCCAGGCTCAGCACCAATCATAGGGCCCCATCTGCAGGATTCTTACAGCAACTTCTGTAGGGTACAGCCTGGGTCACGCAGCCCCTCACAAAGCAGCTTTACTCCAGAGTCCTGTAGTTTGTTGTAAGTCAAATGCAGGGTGGTTAAAGTCCGGTTTTTAAGAAGAACCAATCGGAAATCTTCACAGGACGAGCCGGTTATGTTATTCTCAAACAACCTGCACAGAGGGAACAAGACCACATGACCAGATTCATTAATGGACCATCAGTATTCCGTTCTATGTACCCATCAGACCTCACACCATGTCCTTCATACTATGTACCCATCAGACCTCACCCCATGTCCTTCATACAATGTACCCATCAGTCCTCACCCCATGTCCTTCATACAATGTACCCAGCAGACCTTACCCGAGCTTCTCCAGAGTGCAGCCTGGCTTACAGAGGGCCTGACACAGCCGCTTGGCCCCTGTGTCCTGGATGTTGCATTCTCTCAAGTACAGGGTGGTGAGAGTTCGATTGGTCATCAGAAGAGAGTGGAGGTAGTCACAACAGGCCGGAGAAAGCTCTGAGAATTCAATCCTGGAAAGGACAAGTCCAGTTAGAGCTTCCATGATAAATTATATGGCATAGTCTCACTATCCAGACTACAGCCGATAAACACTTCTAGAATTTACAGGATCTAAAGCTGGAACTTTTTTGGATTTAGAGGTTTAGGCATTTATTCCAGAGTCCAGAGTTTATTCCAGCGGAAACGTCTGCCAATGGAAACAAACTCCTGCAGATCTGTCATTGTAAGATACCAGCATGATGGAGGGCTCACCTCAGCTCCTGCAGAGTACAGCCGGGATCCTTCAGCCCCTCACATAGAAACTTCACTCCCTCATCCTTAAGTTCATTCAGTACCAGATCCAACTTGTGTAGGGATCGGTTTGCTTTAAGAGCAGAGCCAAGGTGCTCACAGCTTGCGGCAGTCAAGTTGCAGTCGTTCAGCCTGCAGACAAATCTACTGCTCTTGGCCAGAAGATTACAATGGTCACCCCATGTCCTTCATACAATGTACCCATCAGACCTCACCCATGTGCTTCATACTATGTACCCATCAGACCTCACCCCATGTCCTCCATACAATGTATCCATTTGACCTCACCCCATGTCCTTCATACAATGTACCCATCAGACCTCAACCCATGTCCTCCATACAATGTACCCATCAGACCTCACCCCATGTCCTTCATACAACGTTCACATCAGGCCTCACCCATGTCCTTCATACAACGTACCCATCAGACCTCACCAAAAGTCCTTCATCAGACCTCACCCCATGTACCCATCAGACCTCACCCATGTCTTTCATACAACGTACCCATCAGTCCTCACCCCATGTCCTTCATACAACGTACCCATCAGACCTAACCCATGTATACCACACAGACATGAAACCTGCAAGAAGAGCAGAAGAATAAAAGTTAAAGCATTTAACAGTAGAAAAGCCCAATGTCTACTGACTCCTCCCCTTTGTTGAGCTCCACCAGCAATCCCCAGCACAGGGAACAGACTTCCTCTTTGAAAGGGAAGATGAAAAGGAGGTCACAAACTTACTCTAGATCTTGGATTTTGCTGCCTGGGTTGGACAGCCAGGAGGCCTTCCCACCAGTCTCGGTGTCCTCAGCAAAGCCGCACCGTACAAAGCTGGAGGAGAAAGAAAATGCAATGACCTCTCAGAGCCAAACACAAGTTCAAGACAAACTGCTGAATATTGACTGTTGGATATTCTTCTCTTTACACTGCTTAGCCAGCCAGAGCTCCATGGGCATGACAGACCAAGTCTGAGACACCCAGGCCCTCCCATTCTAACCAGCGGTGAGACACCCAGGCCCTCCCACTCTAACCAGCGGTGAGACACCCAGGCCCTCCCACTCTAACCAGCGGTGAGACACCCAGGCCCTCCCACTCTAACCAGCGGTGAGACACCCAGGCCCTCCCACTCTAACCAGCGGTGAGACACCCAGGCCCTCCCACTCTAACCAGTGGTGAGACACCCAGGCCCTCCCACTCTAACCAGTGGTGAGACACCCAGGCCCTCCCACTCTAACCAGTGGTGAGACACCCAGGCCCTCCCACTCTAACCAGTGGTGAGACACCCAGGCCCTCCCACTCTAACCAGTGGTGAGACACCCAGGCCCTCCCACTCTAACCAGTGGTGAGACACCCAGGCCCTCCCACTCTAACCAGTGGTGAGACACCCAGGCCCTCCCACTCTAACCAGTGGTGAGACACCCAGGCCCTCCCACTCTAACCAGTGGTGAGACACCCAGGCCCTCCCACTCTAACCAGTGGTGAGACACCCAGGCCCTCCCACTATAACCAGTGGTGATATCATTACATGGCCTCTGGTAAGAAGAGACTACAGCCGGGATGTTAGCAGACCATTGGCTCTGGAATAAAGCAGCACATTGGCCACCAGTCATACAAGAAATGGGGATTGGTGTGACCGTGTTCATAATGTCCTACATGATAAAAGGCCTTCCAGCAAGGAAAGTGTTTCAGAAATGGTACTTTGAGGTAAACAGACTACAGAAGCTAGAACACTTACGAAAGCTTTGAAGATCTATGGAAGAGAGGAGACAGCAACTCGAAATCTTTGGGTCGTATCAGGTGATCTTCTAGGGTGATGGAGCCAAAGCTCTCCCGGCCTGCAAGACAGTACAGCATCTCTCTGGTACATACATTCACCATGGCTGAATAGAAGGAACACAACTGGAAGACCAAATCTTGGCCATTGAACGCTCCTCTGCGCAGCTCCTCATCCTGAGCTTCATAGACACAAGCTAGCGCGTCAATGCAGAATCTGGAGGGTTTCCCGGCCGTCAGCCATTTTTCCATGGCAGGTTTAGCTCGTACAGACGCCTTAGACCCGACGCCACAAGCAAACTTCTGTAACCGCTTCTCATTTAGGAGACCAAAGAGGAACCGGACAGTTGAGCTCAGGTGTGGGTGAAGTTCAGACTGAAGCCACAGAGATGTTTCCTTGCAGACTTTTGGGAGGAAAGTATCTCCACTTGCCCCGTTCATCTCTTTAACCTCGGCGTCCTGGCCCAACACATAATACAAAGCAGCAAAGAACTCCTGAACGCTCAGGTGAAGGAAACTGTAGTGGGTGGAGTCTTTAGCATCCTTGTGGAGAATGCCGTCATTTGGGAACACAGAAGCTACCTCTGATGGAGTCAGTCCATGCCTTCCAAGATCTTCCACATCAAACAAGCTTTTCTGATCCAAGACGCCTTCGTTGGCCAAGGCACATAGTTTCTTCAGACACTCCAGTACCGGCTGCTTGTTCCCTTCATTCATTAGCAAGCTCTCCAGATAAAGCAGATAAACCGAGGTGAGCGTTTTACAGTTTGCTGAGCTAAGGTCGCTCTTCATTCCTGCCTTCAGTATAGTACAGACAAGCCAACAGGTCAAAGGGACCGAACACAAACCCATCAGAACTTCATTTTCCTTCATCACAGAACCAGCCTGGTCTGCCTCATCTTTGTTCTCAAAGAAACGATGGAAATATTGTTGGAGATCTCGGTCTGAAAAGCCCAGAAGTTCAATAGAACAAGGGGACTGAGCAAAGTCCTTCATCTTCCGTAGGCACATGGATCTGGTTGTGATGATCATGGAAGTTCCATCAAGGATATCTTTGCTAAATAAGCATCTCAGGAAAGTTTCTTTGGTGACCTTTTTCAGGAGACCCACATATTCCTCATAGTTATCTTCCAGGGTCCACCTCAACTCATCAAACCCATCAAAAACCAGAAGAACTTTGGAAGGATCAGTGAAAGCCGACTTGATCAAGCCTTCTGAGCACTGTATCTTGGAGCTTTGGGCCACCAGTCCAGCGATATTGACATTTCCTTCAATCTTATTAATTTCTTTGCCACTTAAATAAAACACAAAATTAAATGTGTCTGCGTATAGGCTTCCAGAGGCCCAATCCAACATGATCTTCTGTGATGTCATCGTTTTACCGATTCCATGAGGCCCCACCAACACCAGAGTCTTAGGAACAAAACCGCTGCCGTCAGGAACAAACAGGTCCTGGACATTGGACGGGGAATATTGGTCTAAGGACTTGGTCACCTCGGCCTGTTCAAGTAAAGTGCCAGAATAAGGTATTGTACTTCCTTCCTCCCGAGTAACCTGGAGGCAGCGGAGCCTGGGATATCTTTGCTCAAGACCTCCAATCTTCCCCGGACCGGAGGCATGTTCTTCAATACCTCGGAAGACCTCTTTCACAGATGCCAGATATTTGGATTTCCAGTCTGCGGAGGAGAAAGGACATGAGCATACTACAAGGACCGGTACAATGGAGAAAACATGAGTTAGGTATCTGGTAACTCTGTTTCCAGGAATCTTCTAGGACAGCCACTGAGAGAGAGAGAGAGAGAGAGAGAGAGAGAGGGGAGAAGAGAGCGAGAGAGCTTCCCCCGCCTGAAACAGGAAACACATCATCCACATTAGATAAAAAGACACTCCTACAAACCCACCTCATTAATATTTAAAGACAGAAGGCCGTCACATGAGTAGTCACTCAACACCTTCTTTGTCTTTTAAAAAAACCCTCATATTGCCCGATCCTTCAGGGTCCAGCACGTCCCTAATTTTCAACGTCGGTAGGGAACTTGCTGTCCTGGTAGATTCCTGGAAACAGAGTTACCAGGTTCCTAACTCATGTTTTCCCCAGTCATCTTCCAGGACAGCCAATGAGAAGATTAGCGAGAACCATGCTTACTCATTTAGGGTGGGACTACTGCCTACAGGACCTTCCTGCCAAAAGCTTGGTCCCGATGAGCCAGCAGATCAAGCCTGTAGCGTCTGACGAATGTCTGGAAGCTGGACCAGGTGGCTGCTCTGCAGATGTGATCTGGTGTTGCCCCTGCTCTCTCCGCCCAAGAGGTAGCCCCACGCTCTGGTGGAATGCGCCGTGCAATGCTCGGGTAGCCCTTTCCCCCGAGATTGGCAAGTCTCGGAAATGGCAACCCTAATCCATCTAGCTATAGTGCTTTTGGAAGCTCTACTGCCTTTCTTTGGTCCTTGGAACTAGACGAAAAGGTTACTCGACTTCCTCCAAATCACTAGTCTTGGACAGATATCCCAGCATGCATCCCCTCACATCTATGCCCTGCCATCCCCTTCTCCGTATCATTCCTAGGATTAGTGGAAAAAAGGGATGGCCATCTCTTGCGTCCTATGAAATGTAGAGGCCACCTTCGGCAAGAAGGCTGGATAAGGCCGCAGCACAATCCTGTCCGACATGATCGTACAATAGGGCTGAATCTCACGCACTCTCCTGGCAGATACCAGGGCCACCAAGAGCGTTACTTTCAAAGCGATTGCCCTGATGGAACAGTCCGTGATCGGCTCAATAGGTGGTCCGGGGAAACCCTTGCAGCACTACGGACAGGTCCCGTGCGGAAAAACATTTAACCTTTGGGGGGGTCTCAATCTCTCTGCCGCCTTCAGGAATCTTCAAGGGGCACCTCAGCAAGCCTGACAATTGGACAAGGCTGACACCTGTACCTTCAGAGTGCTGCAAGCAAGGCTCCCATCTAATCCTTATTGTAAGAATTCTAAAACCGTGCCACCGTCCCAGTAGTGGCACCTCCCCTTTCTTTCCGCCAAGCGGGAAAAAACCCTCCACACCTTGTGGTAAACAGCTGCTGTGGAGGCTTTCCTGCTGCGAAGGAGAGTGGACACTACTTTCTCAGAGAGACCCTTACCCGCCAAGATGTCCCTCTCAGTAACCAGGCCGTTAGACGCAGTGCTTGTACCTGTAGGTGACGCACCACACCCTGCATCAAAAGATCCTCCTTCAAAAGGAAGAGGCAAAGGGGTGTCCCTGCTCAAATCCAGCAGTGCCGTGAACCAAGGTCTCTTCTGCCAGAATGGGGTGACCAACACTAATGCAGTCTCTTCCCTCTCTAGCTTCCGAATAACCTTTGGAATCAAGTGCTGGGGGGGGGGAGGGGGGGAATGCATACGCCAACCGGAATTTCCAAGGGTGGGCAAAAGCGTCCACCCCCAGACCTCTGTCCATCTTTTTGTTTGCTGCTGAAGCAAGAAAAGTCCACAAGTCCTGACTATCCCCTGGAAGGTTTGGGAGTCTAGAGACCATTCTGTACTCACTTCCCTCCTGCTGAGGGAATCCGCTAGGCCATTCAAACTTCCTTTCCAATGGGCCGCCCTTAATGACTGGAGATTTGTCTCTGCCCAGGAGAGGATTGAGTCTGCTAAGGACGTCAAAGTTTGTGATCTCGTGCCCCCTTGCCGGTTTATGTACCCCACTGTTGTGGGTTTGTCCGACAAGATTAAAACGCGAGTCCCTGCTAGCCGATGTTGAAAATGCAAGAGGGCAAAGCCCACGGCTTTCAATACCCTCATGTTTGAAGACCCGTGCCGCCAGACATGATCCCACGCCCCTTGGCACATGAGATCCTGAAGGTGGGCTCCCCACCCCCACGCGCTGGTGTCCGTGGTGACCCTGAGAGGTCCTGGCTGACTCCACAACCTGCCTCCCCCAAGGTTCCGACGGTCTGTCCACCAAAGCAACGATTGTCTGACGGGGTCCGTTAGGACCAACCCCCTGTCCAGACCTTCTGATCCTCCTCCCCACTGACTCAAGAGCAAGTTCTGAAGAGGCCTGGAGTGCCGTTGCGCCCAGAAGACAGCCGGCATGGCCTATGTCATCAGCCCCAGAACCCTCATGACATGATCTGCAGGGTGCCTCCTTCGCTAGATAAAGGCTCAGTGCTTCTGCACCCAGCAGGAGACCCTTCTACTGAGGAAGAGAAATCAGCCCATTGCGGGTATCTATCCAGTACCCCAAATATTTCAGTTTACAAAGGGACCAACTGGGACTTCTCCCTGTTCAGTAACCACCCCAAATGCTCCAGGTGGCTGATGGCGAGTTCCAATCTCAGGGGGTCCCCCGAAGGGGCAAAAAATAAAAGGTCGTCCAAATACGGCAGGACCCCCTACTCCTCTCGCCCTCAAGTGGGTAAAGGCTTCTGCCAGCACCTTGGTAAAAATCCTTGGTGCGGACGACAGTCCAAAGGGCAGTGCCCTGGTACTGAAAATGGAGAACTCCAGCCGGTCCTCTGACCGCAAACCGCAGAAGTTTCTGGAGAGGACTTCTGTATCGGGATGTGAAAATACGCATCCCTGAGATCTATCGTTGCCAAGAACGCCCCTTGTGGTAACAAGTCCCTTAAAAGAGAAGATTGACTCCATACGGAACTTTTGGTAACGCACCACCTCGTTCAAAGGTTTCAGGTTCAAAATCACCCGGCCTTTTCCAGAGGGTTTCATCCGTGAAAACAGATGAGGATAACACCCCCTCCCTTCTTCCTGCTTTGGCACAATCACCCCTTGGTCCAGCAGGTCTTGAACGGACACCGTCATCAGCCTCACCTTTTCTGGATCCCTGGCGAGTGATGCGACTAAATATCTGGAGGGGCGGACCTATCAATTCTATCCTGTACCCCGATTTTATAAGTCCCAGGATGAACTTGTTGTCCTACATTGCTGCCCGACATGGGAGGAAGTCCCCCAGCCTTCCGCCCACCTTGGTCATGGCGTCACTGTGGTTTGGGCCCAGGTTGAGCAAGTTAAAGAGGAAGCCACTCTTACTCTTCCCTCTTTTGAAGGCCCAGCTTTTGGGCTGTTCCCGCCCCTTAACTTTCTTAAAGTTTTGCCCCCCGAAAAAAACTTTTTCTTTTGTTGTTGTTTCTTGGGCAGGGGAAACCTCTTTTTCCTGTCTGCAGACCTATCCAACACAGTCTCCAGTTCTTGTCCAAAAAGCAGATCCCCCTTAAAGGGCAATCCGCAAAGCTTCGCCTTGGAGGCGGCGTCACCTCCTTCAACCCTCAGGTATCCCAAATGGCCTTTAGCAACTCTCCGGACTCAAAGGAAGGAAAACGGGTATTTGGTCCTCTTTGGTACCTGAATATCTACCTCCGATCCTTCCTCAGACTGATCATTTGGCCTCTGTGGGGAATCGGAAACTATCACCGGGTGCCTCTCCACTGCCAGTGTAGACACTTGAGCAACCCTCACCTGATAGACCCGGATTGCTCTGCCCCCCCCCAAAATAGGCCCTGTGTTCGGAATGACAGACCGGAAAGACTGAACGGTAGAGACCGTTTCCTCCCTCATGGTATTCATAAGACCCTTTAAACATCCCAGCTGACTCTTTGGATACCAGCTTCTCCACACATCCTTGGCACAAGGGCTTCGACCAAGAGGGCAACAGCGTGAGGTGGCAAGAGGCGCATCTTCTACCCTTTGGGCGAGAAGTAGTAGCTGGAGCAAGGGGCTTTGACCTGTGGAGAATAAGAGATGAGGTTGTCTCAGCCCTCGTGCCCTTGTCCACATGCCACACCTCGTGCAACCCCTAAAAAAAAAAAAAGCAGGATATAGTGCAGAGAGCTACCTGCTTGCCCTGCCAAAGCAGCCGCGCCCCCCTGCAGAAGGCAACCT
>NW_017310327.1:11093-11892 GCF_000935625.1 Nanorana parkeri | reverse complement strand
CCCCCCCCCCCCCAACACAAGCAGGGATAGGCAGGAGAGAATTTCCCCAATAAAAACTCGCCTACCTTTGCGCCAGTGCCCAAGTCTCCCTGATCAGGAGAGGCAGCCTGTGGTCCAGCGTTTGAAGGCATGGTGACCCTGTCCGCTGACCGCACACCTGGCTGTATGTGGACCCAGTCAGGTATGACGATGTGTCCCAACGTCCTGTAGCGTGACGGAGCGTTTATAGCTGCCGCCAACACCGCCATGACCCACTCCATCTGCTCCCTAAATCGCCGAGCACGCAAACCAGCTTGGAACGCACGGCCAGTTCCTCGATCCGAAAACGAGCCCGTGGCATCACTTCCACCTGGACCCTGCCGCCATTGCCCCCAGAAGACCAGCACCTGACTGAATCAAATGCCTCCCCCTAATTCCCCAGCGGGCCCAGGTCAATCAGGATCCCCAGGCCTCCAGCGTGGGTAAAAGGGGAACAAGGCACATAGGGGCACACGGAGGGGGGGGGGCGTGGGGGTCCGATCCGGAAGCCCAGCTATGCCAATCTCCAGGATCCACTGTCCCTGGTTCTGAGACCGCATCGCATGGGAGGCCCCAGCAACTTGCATAACGGCCAAAGGAAACACAAAAAACAACAACTGGGAGGTGGGTTTGTAGGAGTGTCTTTGTATCTCATGTGGATGATGCGTTTCCTGTTCCAGGCGGGCGGAGCCCTCTCTCTCTCTCTCTCTCATTGGCTGTCCTGGAAGATGACTGAGGAAAATGAGGTTATGAACCAAACATATGATTTATACTTTGAGAA
>NW_017310327.1:10804-11039 GCF_000935625.1 Nanorana parkeri | reverse complement strand
CCCCGAGTTGCGTCCTCATGTTGTCTCGGGGGGGGGGGGGGATGTAATAGAGACCATGACTTGCCTTACTCTACACTCCTGCAGGTTCCCTCCCTGCTGGTTCCAGGATGGAAGTTGCTCCTCCTCTTCAGTCATGTCCCCTCCTACTGATATCATGTATGCAGTGGCCACCACTGGTACTGCACTGTAGATGCACACATCCACCAAGGCAACAGAAGCATTAGATCCTCAATAT
>NW_017310327.1:10016-10679 GCF_000935625.1 Nanorana parkeri | reverse complement strand
GAGGACTTCTAGTGAAGGAGACACGCCCTACGAATGTCACAGGACGTACCTCCTACGCTTCCCCAGACATCGCATACTGGGAACTCCCGGACACACAATGACACTTGTAGATAGTCTGCGGGCGTCACTGACGAGTACAATGTATCCATTTATAGTTACATTGTATTTACTAACTCACTGGAATAGAGATGAAGGTTGTGACCTCAGATCTGCGTCTGACATCCGCTAAAGAAACATCCTCCAATTTCCCCGAATTACCCCCGATTACCCCAAATATCTCCTTCCTGGGTGAGGAAGGTTCGCTGGGAGCTCTGGTCACGTGTTGGCTTGTGGCGACTACAATGAGGAAGACATAAAACTTGGCCCGCTGGTAGTAAATCGAGTGACCTCCCATCCCGGAGGAGGAGAAATGGTCATCCAGAGAAGAACGCCGAGTTACCTTTAAGGGGAGACTCTGCCATGGTGCCGACACGGATCAGATGCAGACTCGGCCTCACCTGTAAGAAAGAAGAGGACGGGTTCAGTGGATTCCTTCCATAGAAGATACGAGAGCCCCATCCAATGTACAACCCCCAACCGGCTGATCTCCAATACCACCCAGCACATCACTGCCACTAGAGGGAGCCCCCTCCCCCCCACCGCCACTAGATGGAGCCCCTCCCC
>NW_017310327.1:9135-9339 GCF_000935625.1 Nanorana parkeri | reverse complement strand
TCTCTTAAGGAAAGCCTATCCCCCATACACTATGGCAGGGACACATGACATTTCCTGGTGCTACGTCTGACTCCCGCATCCAATCCAACAGCGACTAGCAGTATACATAGACCTCCAGGTCCTCCATACAGTTCTTCACCCCACCAACAGGTCACCCTACAAAACAAGAGGGTCACCAGTACCATCATAGACCTCCGGGTCCCC
>NW_017310327.1:1860-8874 GCF_000935625.1 Nanorana parkeri | reverse complement strand
TCACATATTCAGAATGTAATGCTCACTTTGTCTACGGGGGGGGATGTAATAGAGACCATGACTTCCCTTACTCCACAGTCTTACATTTCCTCCCTGCTGGTTCCTAATCTCTGGAGGACTTCTAGTGAAGGAGACACGCCCTACAAATGTCACAGGACGTACCTCCTACGCTTCCCCAGATATCGCATACTGGGAACTCCCGGACACACAATGACACTTGTAGATAGTCTGCGGGTGTCACTGACGAGTACAATGTATCCATTTATAGTTACATTGTATTTACTAACTCACTGGAATAGAGATGAAGGTTGTGACCTCAGATCTGCGTCTGACATCCGCTAAAGAAACATCCTCCAATTTCCCCGAATTACCCCCGATTACCCCAAATATCTCCTTCAGCCCTTGAGATCAATATTTTATGTTTTTATCCAATATTGGTCAAAAACAACCAAAAAATACATTTTCCTCCTTTGTGCCTACAGACTAATTCCTTATTTTTACAATAGCGCCTAAAGAATGATGAGAGTCCTCCAAAACCAAAGCGTAATGGTGACATGTCCATACGGGGTATACACGGGAGCTGAAGGGGCTGCGAGCGTGAACCTCGGGGGTGAGGAAGGATTGTTGGGAGCTCTGATCACATGTTGGCTTGTGGCGACTACAATGAGGAAGACATAAAACTTGGCCCAGTGGTAGTAAACCGAGTCAAACCCATTAGTCATGTCCCCCCATACCGGGGTCAGTATATTAGTAATGTCTCCCCCCCATACAGGGGTCAGCATATTAGTAATGTATCCCCCATACCGGGGTCAGTATATTAGGGGAAGAGGAGGAGTCTCACCTACACCCCCGAATATAGAGGAAGAGGGAGGAGTCTCACCTACACCCCCAAATATAGAGGAAGAGGATCCCCTACACCCCCAAATATAGGGGGAAGAGGAGGAGTCTCAGGTTTAACTTTATGGGCCTCTGTCTTTATTCAACCTCTGTATACTAAGTAACTTTGTAAACTTCCCTCCCGGAGGAAAAATGGTCATCCAGAGAAGAACGCCGAGTTACCTTTAAGGGGAGACTCCGCCATGGTGCCGACACGGATCAGATGCAGACTCGGCCTCACCTGTAAGAAAGAAGAGGACGGGTTCAGTGGATTCCTTCCATAGAAGGTACCACTGATACCCCCCAGCACATCACTGCCACTAGATGGAGCCCCTCCCCTAGAGGGAGCCCCCTCCCCCCCACCGCCACTAGATGGAGCCCCTCCTCCCCCCAACTGCCACTAGATGGAGCCCCTCCTCCCCCACACTATGGCAGGGACACATGACATTTCCTGGAGCAACCAAACTCACCCGTCCAATCCAACAGCGACTAGCAGTATACATAGACCTCCGGGTCCCTCATACAGGTCTTCACCCCACCAACAGGTCACCCTACAATACAAGAGGGTCCCCAGTACCATCATAGACCTCCAGGTCCCCCATACAGGTCTTCTATCCACCAACAGGTCACCCTACAATACAAGAGGGTCACCAGTACCATCATAGACCTCCGGGTCCCCCATACAGGTCTTCACCCCACCAACAGGTCACCCTACATTACAAGAGGGTCACCAGTACCATCATAGACCTCCGGGTCTCCCATACAGGTCTTCTATCCACCAACAGGTCACCCTACAATACAAGGGGGTCACCAGTACCATCATAGACCTCCGGGTCCCCCATACAGCTCTTCACCCCCCCCCAACAGGTCACCCTACAATACAAGAGGGTCCCCAGTACCATCATAGACCTCCGGGTCCCCCCTACAGCTCTTCCCCCCCCCCCAACAGGTCACCCTACAATACAAGAGGGTCCCCAGTACCATCATAGACCTCCGGGTCCCCCCTACAGCTCTTCCCCCCCCCCCAACAGGTCACCCTACAATACAAGAGGGTCCCCAGTACCATCATAGACCTCCGGGTCCCCCCTACAGCTCTTCCCCCCCCCCCAACAGGTCACCCTACAATACAAGAGGGTCCCCAGTACCATCATAGACCTCCGGGTCCCCCCTACAGCTCTTCCCCCCCCCCCAACAGGTCACCCTACAATACAAGAGGGTCCCCAGTACCATCATAGACCTCCGGGTCCCCCCTACAGCTCTTCCCCCCCCCCCAACAGGTCACCCTACAATACAAGAGGGTCCCCAGTACCATCATAGACCTCCGGGTCCCCCCTACAGCTCTTCCCCCCCCCCCAACAGGTCACCCTACAATACAAGAGGGTCCCCAGTACCATCATAGACCTCCGGGTCCCCCCTACAGCTCTTCCCCCCCCCCCAACAGGTCACCCTACAATACAAGAGGGTCCCCAGTACCATCATAGACCTCCGGGTCCCCCCTACAGCTCTTCCCCCCCCCCCAACAGGTCACCCTACAATACAAGAGGGTCCCCAGTACCATCATAGACCTCCGGGTCCCCCCTACAGCTCTTCCCCCCCCCCCAACAGGTCACCCTACAATACAAGAGGGTCCCCAGTACCATCATAGACCTCCGGGTCCCCCCTACAGCTCTTCCCCCCCCCCCAACAGGTCACCCTACAATACAAGAGGGTCCCCAGTACCATCATAGACCTCCGGGTCCCCCCTACAGCTCTTCCCCCCCCCCCAACAGGTCACCCTACAATACAAGAGGGTCCCCAGTACCATCATAGACCTCCGGGTCCCCCCTACAGCTCTTCCCCCCCCCCCAACAGGTCACCCTACAATACAAGAGGGTCCCCAGTACCATCATAGACCTCCGGGTCCCCCCTACAGCTCTTCCCCCCCCCCCAACAGGTCACCCTACAATACAAGAGGGTCCCCAGTACCATCATAGACCTCCGGGTCCCCCCTACAGCTCTTCCCCCCCCCCCAACAGGTCACCCTACAATACAAGAGGGTCCCCAGTACCATCATAGACCTCCGGGTCCCCCCTACAGCTCTTCCCCCCCCCCCAACAGGTCACCCTACAATACAAGAGGGTCCCCAGTACCATCATAGACCTCCGGGTCCCCCCTACAGCTCTTCCCCCCCCCCCAACAGGTCACCCTACAATACAAGAGGGTCCCCAGTACCATCATAGACCTCCGGGTCCCCCCTACAGCTCTTCCCCCCCCCCCAACAGGTCACCCTACAATACAAGAGGGTCCCCAGTACCATCATAGACCTCCGGGTCCCCCCTACAGCTCTTCCCCCCCCCCCAACAGGTCACCCTACAATACAAGAGGGTCCCCAGTACCATCATAGACCTCCGGGTCCCCCCTACAGCTCTTCCCCCCCCCCCAACAGGTCACCCTACAATACAAGAGGGTCACCAGTACCATCCTATGATCAGAGACAAGGTAGCTGGATGGGGCCCCGGGCCAGTTACGGGGGGAAGGGGGGGGCATAGACCAGAGATATTACTGGAAGGCCGGGTGATGAAGGCCGAATCCTCTGGAAGTGACAACTACAATGAGGGAATCTCTCCGCCGTGTCAGTCGTGAGAAGTGTGCGCAGGAAGCTGAGTGATTTACCAACAATCCGCCCTGGAATGAGGTGAGTCAGACCTCCATGATCATCCTCCAGAGAGAAGACACAACCTGCTCTCACCTGTGTCAGAAATCACCAGAGTCACCACACCCCTTCCCGACTCCTTTTATATCCGCTGTCTGCCCGGGAACCACACCTCTCCGTGTCCCTCCCCCCGACTCCTCCCATCTCTGCTATGTTTCCTTAAAGCAGACCCCGCCCTGTCTCCTCCCCCGATTCTCCGCTAGCTTCCCGAGCGGCGCATGCGCACTACTGCCAACTCATTTAAACCTCTTACTGGCAAGTCCCCTCCCTGATCTGTCCCATGTCCGCCATCTTCCCGGAGACCAGACCTCGCCTTGTCCCCCTCCTATGTCCGAAATCTCCCCGGAGACCAGACCCCGCCCTGTCCCCTCCCATGTCCGTCATCTTCCCGGGGCCAGACCCCGCCTTGCCCCCTCCCATGTCCGCCATCTTCCCGGGGACCAGACCTCGCCTTGTCCCCCTCACGTGTCCGCCATCTTCCCGGAGACCTGACCCCGCCCCTCCACCCTCCCTTGTCCGCCATCTTCCCGTAGACCAGACCCCGCCGCTCTCCCCTCCCATGTCCGCCATCTTCCCGCAGACCAGATCCCGAGGCAGATGTGTACTCAGAGCCCTGTACCTGCATTGGAGGCACTGCCACTACAGCTCCCAGCATTCCCTGTGCCACTGCCCTTTCCCCATCATTTACACTGACTGCTGCCATTTATAAAGGAGCTGGCAGGTCGTTTTCTTGTTGCCCCTAGCAACCAATGTAAAGTAGATGTGTGAGGGGTGATCCCTACCGTACATCCCCGGGGTTCTTACCATACATCCCCAGGATCCCTACTGTAAATCCCCAGGGTCCCTACTGTCATGATAATGCCTCTGGGTTTTAACCTCTGCCGTCTGCTTGTTGGGGGAAAAAATGGCGGTTCTACATACAAGGGATAGGTGGCTCTATAGCCATGTGATCACTTGTATGGCTCCTGACCGCACATCCCCGGGCTCCTGACCATACATCCCCGGGGTCCTGACCATACATCCCCGGGGTCCTGACCATACATCCCCTGGGTCCTGACCCTACATCCCCGGGGTCCTGACCGCACATCCCCGGGCTCCTGACCATACATCCCCGGGGTCCTGACCATACATCCCCGGGGTCCTGACCATACATCCCCGGGGTCCTGACCATACATCCCCGGGGTCCTGACCATACATCCCCGGGGTCCTGACCATACATCCCCAGAGATTCCGAGGCCCAGATAACAATGAGATCTGAGGGGGGGATGGGAAGTATGTTGGGCGTGTCCATTGATCCTGGAAGATGCATGTAGACTCGTCTCAGACAAGATGGCGCCAGCCGGGTGATGGGCAATCTCGGGGTTATTAGGGTTAGGGTTAGGGACCTAAGCTGCCCGCCAATCACTATCATGACACAGTTCTGATTAGGGTTTGTGGACCAATCAGGGCTTTCTAATGATAGCGCATTGGTTTAGTTAGAATAAAGAGGCCGAGGCCATCAGAAGAAGAAAGACAATTTTGGGAGAGCGGCCCAGCTGAGGAGGCACGTTGAGAGGAGGCCATCTGAGAGGAGGCACGCTGAGAGGAGGCCAGCTGAGAGGAGGCCAGCTGAAAGGAGGCCAGCTGGGAGGAGGCCAGCTGAGAGGAGGCCAGCTGAAAGGAGGCCATCTGGGAGGAGGCCAGCTGAGAGGAGGCCAGCTGAAAGGAGGCCATCTGGGAGGAGGCCAGCTGAAAGGAGGCCATCTGGGAGGAGGCCAACTGAGAGGAGGCCATCTGGGAGGAGGCCAGCTGAGAGGAGGCACGCTGAGAGGAGGCCAGCTGAAAGGAGGCCATCTGGGAGGAGGCCAGCTGAAAGGAGGCCATCTGAGAGGAGGCCATCTGGGAGGAGGCCAGCTGGGAGGAGGCACGCTGATAGGAGGCCAGCTGGGAGGAGGCACGCTGATAGGAGGCCAGCTGAGAGGAGGCACGCTGAGAGGAGGCCAGCTGAGAGGAGGCACGCTGATAGGAAGCACGCTGAGAGGAGGCCAGCTGAGAGGAGGCCAGCTGAGAGGAGGCCAGCTGGGAGGAGGCCAGCTGGGAGGAGGCCAGCTGGGAGGAGGCACGCTGATAGGAGGCCAGCTGGGAGGAGGCCAGCTGAGAGGAGGCCAGCTGATAGGAAGCACGCTGAGAGGAGGCCAGCTGAGAGGAGGCCAGCTGAGAGGAGGCCAGCTGAGAGGAGGCCAGCTGAGAGGAGGCACGCTGAGAGGAGGCACGCTGATAGGAAGCACGCTGAGAGGAGGCCAGCTGAGAGGAGGCCATCTGGGAGGAGGCACGCTGAGAGGAGGCCAGCTGAGAGGAGGCACGCTGATAGGAAGCACGCTGAGAGGAGGCCAGCTGAGAGGAGGCGCGCTGAGAGGAGGCCATCTGAGAGGAGGCCATCTTGGGAAGGATAGTCCAGAACCTGTGTAAATCTTCCAGGTTGGGTGACAGACGTACATTCAATTGATAAGTGAGGCCGACCAGTTCCCAATATAATGCCGGTGTTGTAGAGGTGTTGGGTTGGTATCTCCCTGGTTATTGTTGGTTACTATTGCTGTGCTCGTGTTCCTGTGTGTTGTGGAAATGTTATTAGTGTAATGTGTTGTCATTAGTCTCTCAGTGTCTCGGTGTAAATAGACGCTGGGGGATGAATCCATTGGAGGAGATATCTTATGCGCAGCGGAGCAGTGTCTTCTTGGCGAATGTATGGACGCCGGCTGGGGCCCCCCGTGCAATGCATGGATTTATTGGCTTGCGTGGATACATTTGTTTGGAACGCAGTATATGAAAGGAACGTGCGTTTGTTCTCTCTGGTGCGTCTGATCAGCCGCTGGAGATGACATAACGTTGTCCCTGTGACTGAGCGCGCATGAGAATCCGAGTAACGTTATGTGGCATTGCTCACTGAGCCACGCGGGATAAAGTCACTCCGGTGGTCAGAGATTATTGTATTATGTATTGAAGTGATTGTTAACATCACTTGCTGGTTGTTGACATCACTTCCTGTTTGAAATGACTTCCTGGTTTGCTGTTTGAGACATCACTTCCTGTCTGACATCACTTCCTGTTGGGCAGTTATAAAACAATAAACACATACCTGTGCTGGGTCTCTAAGCATGGGATTATCAAGCAAGCAACACGTGTCTCCTGACTCTACATGACTCTATAGAGAGATACTTCCAGTCCACGCACAGGAGAGCGTAGTACAGCTGTGCTTCTAGGCACGGGGGAATTCTTTGTGTTTGGCGCAGCATGGATTTGTGCGTTGAACCAAGCGAATTTCCATAACTCCTCTATGGCCGATGTCTCCTCTGTGGCCGATGTCTCCTCTGTGGCCGATGTCTCCTCTGTGGCCGATGTCTCCTCTGTGGCCGATGTCTCCTCTGTGGCCGATGTCTCCTCTGTGGCCGATGTCTCCTCTGTGGCCG
>NW_017310327.1:0-870 GCF_000935625.1 Nanorana parkeri | reverse complement strand
CCCCCCCGTTCATTGTCTGGTCACATTGTCCCGGAACACATGGAGTATGCAGACATCCCAGAAACTGGAATGATGCCCAAACAGTGCTATTTCCAGCCTGGGCCCCACCTTGTGTGAATCCGCCCTGAGATGCGGTGCCCCTCCCTTGTTACAATGTCACATCAGGTCTCATCCTTATAAAAGTGGCACCGGCCTCCTTCTCCCTCACAATTCCCCGACGTGTCACCAGATTCAGGTAAGAGAAGATTCCTCCAAGGTATAGAGAAGGACAACACGTGGCTGTCAGGGACATATCAATGCTAGTTCCGGAGGGGGGAAGAGATTTTCCTGCGCGCAGCTCTATTCCTGCTGCAACCTTGCCTAGCCTGTGATGGCCGATCGCCAGAGACAATGTGGTTCCGTCTCCGTGGTCTCTGATTGGCTGAGAGATGAATCGGTGATAAAACTTTTTCTCTCACACAGATCTTCGGTCAGATATGAGGACAATGTTCTACGTCGCTCTCATCTCCGGGCTTCTCCTCCCGACAGCCAACACTCAGAACTGGGATCTGAATAAAATGAGACAATGTAAGTGGCACTCAGAACCTCGGCGTATATAATCTATATATTCCCATGTATGACTGCAGAGCAACACAGCCCAGACCAGGGGACCTCCATACATCAGAGACCTCCACATACCAGGGGAACCCCCACTGATCAGAGACCTCCACAGACCAGGGGAACCTCCACAGACCAGGGGAACCCCCACAGATCAGAGACCTCCACAGACCAGGGGAACCTCCACAGACCAGAGACCTCCACAGACCAGAGACCTCCACAGACCAGAGACCTCCACAGACCAGAGACCTCCACAGACCAGAGACCTCCACA
>NW_017310326.1:22006-22615 GCF_000935625.1 Nanorana parkeri | reverse complement strand
AACATCCACTGGAACTGTACCCCCACCCCCACACATATATACATCAGCAAGCATGCCATCATTGTCCCTGTACACCCCCCCACACACACACACATATCACCCAGGGAACAGCAATATCTGGTTGTTGTACGGGGGCAATGAGGGCATGCTGGGACTTGTAGTTCAGTAGCGGATATGTTATGAAGCTGTATTCCACCTGAAAGTACTACAATGCCATTATAGAACTAAGAATAGAACATCAAATAAAACGTTTTTTTTCTAATACTCACCTGATTCCTGGATCCACCAACAAGTGCGGCCTCCCGTCTCCCACGCTGTTAGAAGCTGCATACAGCGTGTGCTGGTTAATACTTACACTGGCGCACGCAGTGTGCAGCTTCCGGGAAGATACGCTATTAGCATAGCGGGGAAGGCGGCTGCGCATTTTGCATCGCTCCAGCTACGCTTAGGCCCCATTCACATTGAGCGATTAGCATTTGCATTATGCGCGATATCGCACAAATGCTTGCATTGAGCAAGCTAGAATCACGGCAAAATCCGCTCCAAAAAGGGTCCTGCTGTAGAGACTCATGACCCGCGACAGCGACGGACAGAGCCCCATTGAGATGC
>NW_017310326.1:13869-18311 GCF_000935625.1 Nanorana parkeri | reverse complement strand
ATACAAGCTCAGTGGCAGTTTCTGGTGTGGTCACGTATTTGCTCCTCCCGTGTGGGTACCTGCATGTGGTATGGGGCACCCTGTAATGCCCTGCTTCCTTCCGGAACGTGTATGTGGATCGCAACTGCGGAGTATGCGTTTCTGTGTAGAGGAATGGGGATCAGTCTTTGCAGCTCAGTCTCCAATGCCCTGTATTTGTAGAGGCTTAGAGGGAGCTGCTACACATCATAGCCCCGTATGAAAATGGCAGTATGTAAAGACAGGTTACTTCTTACGCATGCGTACCTGACTATGCGCAGCGTCAATGAGTAACGCACGCCAGTAACCTCAACCCGTATTGAGTGGGATGAGGTGAGGTATAAGCATATGCGAGTGTAGAGGAATTCCAACACAGCCACTACCTCAAGGGTTAATGGCAATTAGAAACAACTGATCACACAATGGAGTGTCACAGGAGTTCGGCAACAACACAATAATGCGAGTGAGTAGTATGAGTAGTTTGCACAACATATATACATTCTCAGTGGTATCAGCACTAGCAGTATCAAGCAGGTAAGTCAATAAGAGTTATAGTTGATGCATATAAGCATTTGGTAGTGGAGCTCAGCACAGCACCATCATGAAAGTGAGTAGTATGTTTACTTGCAGCACATATATGGAATCCTATAGGTATCAGCCTTAGCAGTATCAAACATTTGATGAAGGTTACAGTTTGAGCACACAACGCATAGATTCTGCAGTTCAGCACAGCACCCTACAGCGGACCACTGTTGGGACCTAGCCCATATACTTGCGATTAGGGTAGTCTTCAGGAAGTGGTGTGACCGTGGAGGAGCTGCTGTGCCGCGTAGAAGGGATCCGGATGGAAGTCGAAGGGGACAGCTGATTGATCAGCGTCCTGCTACAACCAACAGTAGGACGCCGATCAATTAGTGAGCAGCGGCTTTATGCCGAGTGCTCGTACGAAGTGGGGCTGAGTCGTGCGGTGAGCTTGCGCAGTCCGCCGTTCCTGTGTGGTGTCGCGAACTGCGCAGTGCGACTTCGCCGCCCCGAGGCGGCCCGCAACCCGGAACGACCGTCACACACCCGCACACGGTACCCTGACGCTCACTTTCCAGTTCAACTAAGTTGTCCTAGATTGTTCACTTCTCCTGCCTCCTCCAAACTCTTCACCCTTTTGTAAATAGCCCCGAATATGTGCTCATCCAGAGACAGGAACACCTAATGGGATTTTTACCCCTTTCCCACTTCGAATGAAGTGAAAGATTGCTAAACTCAACAATCCAAAACTGAAATTAGAACATGCAGAAAATTCTGGCCTGCTAAGGGGCACAGAGCAAAGTCGTTTTAAATTAGGATCGGAGTTGCAAAAAGTATCAAAAATATAAAACAATTCTATTAGAAAATATAAAAAATTTAACAAATGACAGGAAGCACGCTGCACTGTTACTAACCCAAACACCAGATTAAAAACAATAGACAACGTTGTCCATCAGACTCAGGGCCTGTTCACACGACGTGCGTTTTCTGTGCTGACCTGATCCGTACGCTCCTGCACTAAATATGCATTCCAATGTATCCCTGTGTGTTTTATGGGCTACAGTTCTCACGTGCGCAGTCTGTTCAGGTTACGACTGAAAAAATACTGCATGTCACATTTTGTACGGTCAGGAAACGCGAAACGCGCCAAAAACGCGCTGCACTCCAGCTAACACACTGACAGCCCCACTCCAGCAAAAAAAAACAAAAAAATAGTTTTTTTTTACTGGAACGCTTAAAAAAACACGGCAAAACACATAGCACTGCGTCTGCTGATCCGGACCTGATCAGGACCTAAAACTCATGTGAACAGGCCCTCAAACTAACCATTCATGCAGGCAGGCTACCAAAGATCATTCATTATTGATGAGAGGTGAATTTCATGTACAAAAAAATCCCGGGAATTTATCATTTAGAGCCGACCATGATATATGGGTCTGGTTTATGAGCACAGTCAATTCCTGTGGGTTTTTTTTAGCAAAAATTTGTTATTGAGATATAGCATATAGGGCTGCAACAACTAATCGACATAATCGATTATAATCGATTATTGAAAAAGTTGTCAACTTTTTCATTCATCGATTAATCGGCTTCTGATTGGTTGTCCCTGTTCATGGCTCCACACAAGCTGCTCACTTAATAATCGGCTAACTAATCGATTTTAAAAATAATCGTTAGCTGCAGCTCTAATAGCATATCAATATCAATACAAAAACAACCCTCCAGGAGGGTGCAAACAAGAAAGAAAAGATTAACAGATACATAATGATAGTACAGTCTAACAACCGTTAACCAGCACAAGTGGATCAAGAAAAATAGCGAAAACAGCATTCCCCAAAGCCTGACTGTAAATGACTGTCTTCACACCCTTAAGATCGTCACAGATTGAGAAAAAAAACAAACAAAAAACAAAAAAGAAAAAATGGTTTAGCACGGCCGCAAACAGTGGCATACATGAAAAAATCAAATAAAATACGACACATAAGCTTTCACCATGGAGTCCCATGTTCGATTGGTTGTGGAAAGGAAATAAAATAAAATACCATCCAAAGGGGCCCTAAAGAACGTCTAATCAACCCAGGGTTCCTGCTAACTTGGATTCTAGGTACCACTTTGTATATTGGAACAATGACATTAAATCTGCTAGTTGACCCGAGGATAGCTCGGTTAAAAGGAATGTGGACCAAGTGGCAAAAAATTTGGAAATGTGTTCCTGGGTGAATTGGGCTTCCAATTTGTCAACTGCCATTAATTTGCATAAGAGCTCCTTCAGTAGCGCTAAGGAAGGGGGAGAAGGTAGTAACCAGTTTATCAAAACAGTCTTTTTCGCCGCCAGCAGGCATGTGAATTCCTGTTAACCGTGTAGTCCGAGCTCAATGATAAAGTCTTTTAAATAGTCCCGAGTGCAGAAAAAAGCAGCACTTAGGGGGTTATTCACAAAGCTGCCGTAGGCAGCCGAGTGAATAACTGACCCGAAGTGAAGTGAGCCGAACGCTGTTCTGCTATTCACTTCCGGCTTGTACAGCTGAAATCAGCCGTACATCGGGTGGGTTCGGGTCGGCCGAGCATGCTCAGCATGTTCGGCTGACCCGAAGTGCAGAAGGAGTTCGACTCAGCCCATCCAACATCTGGATCGGCTGAGCCGAACCTCCGGCAGGCTACTCGCTGCTGTTCGGCCTATTCTCATAGATGCTGAACAGCAGTGAGTGAATAGTCGAGCTCGGCTATTCCGCTCGGCTATTCTGCTCGGTACCTCCGTGGTTCCCGAGCAGAATAGAAAAACAACAGTTTAAAAAAGTAGAAAAAAAATTTGAAAATGATTAGTAGAGCCGGAGGTGGTATGAAAGCCGACTCTGCTGAGTTCTCATGGTACTGACAGTTACCAAGTAACCAGGGGACGCCGAACTGTCGGTACCATGAGAGCTCAGCAGAGTCGGCTTTCATATCACCTCCGACTCTGCTAAGCTCTCATTGTAATGCAGGGGGGAGAGAGCACCCCACTGAAATGATGGCAGATAGCAGAGGAAGCAATAACTTCTTTGCTACCTGCAAGCTGCTGCCGTCAGAATTAAAAAAAGAACGAAAAAAGAGAGAACTTCAGGTCCCCTCTGCTGATTGACAGCAACAGTGGGCGGGTGCAATAGCTAGTTTGCTATTGGCTATTGCAAAGTGATATAGCCAATAGGAATGTAGCTATGCATTCCTATGCTGTTTTTTTTTCTTTCTGACTGACGGCGGCCGGCGGTTCCGATGTCAGAAGAAAAAAAAAAAACAGAGCAGGGAAAGTTTTTCTACTGAACCGAAGGGGTTCTGGGGCCGAAGGATCAGTAGAAGCTTCGGCAGCTTTGTGAATAACCCCCTTAGTTTCTTGGAGCACCAAGATAATTAGAGGAAACCCATGCAGCTCAATGACTGAATAACAAGTCTTTAGACCCCGAGCTGTACAGGTTAGTGAGTATTACTTACAATTGCAGTTTTCAAGGGTTAAAGGATTATCAAACTCTCAGCGGTTTTTGCATTTATATATATATATGTCTTAGGCTAACCTGTTAGCTGTATTTGTGGGAGGAGTCTGCGCCTCCTCTGCCCTCTTAAGAAGCCGCTCTTTCAGGATTCCGGGTATGCAGGGATCCGACGGAGTGATTGCCGTGACGTTCTCGGCCACACTGCGTCATTTCCGGTGAGACCGTTTTCGGCACTTCCGGGTTTTGCGTACGTGGTGCAGGAGCGTCTCTTCGTGGTCGCTCGAGAGGGGATTTTTCCAGGCAGCTACCGGCATACGAGGACGGTACGTCACTGGTAGTTGGTTCGCATGACAATCTGGTCCACTCATTTTCCTCCAGGGCATAGACTGATTGGTGCACACCTCCTCAAGCAAACCAGGGCTGCATACGATCACAGGG
>NW_017310326.1:3852-13702 GCF_000935625.1 Nanorana parkeri | reverse complement strand
GGGTGATCAGCATGGTGGTCACTCAAAGTTAACATGTTCGGGGGTGCTTCACAGGTGCAGGTCCCACCAGTCACATAGTCACATGCTGAAGCATGGAACCACCAACATGGGATCACTCTGCAGGCACCACCGGGCCACGGCTACCCAACATGAGGTCGCCACATGGAAGGAGCACCCCCACACATACACAGGCTGGCGACTGTAGGCACCTGATCGTTCGCTCACACATGCCAGGCACATACATGGGAAGCTGGGGAGGTGGTTGCCTCTCACGGTCAAGTTTACTTTATATATACACCTGATGTATTAACATAACATAACCTTCCCCTGGGCATCATGATATACCAGTGGTATAGAACCAAGCAAAGTTTAACACAGTCCAGGCAAGGGGGGGGGGGAGGGTCACGCCGTAGGCTCATGTGGACACGTTCACCTCACTTTTCGGCTTCGTTTAAGCATTTCAGGGCGCCACTCAGCCTATTACATTCATGCATCACAGCATCATTTAGTCATAGTCAGGTTACAAGCCTTCATAGAATCATCATTTATTTCGGAGTTACTGAGGTTAAAATTAGTGGACACGCTAGTGCCTCAGACTCATACATACGTCATGGCATGCACGCTTCTCATACTGACGGTTGGGTCGTCCAGACACCTGGTCAGACATCACCCACTCAGACAGTTAGGGTCGGGAGGCTCGCATCACAGCATCCCACGTTGTTTGCTATAGATGAGACGACCGTTGCAAGGATTGCGCGCACACCAGGCGGCAGAATCAGCTGCACCCCCTCTTGCAGAGAGTTAGGAGGGGTATCATGTCTCATTTCTCTCATGTCTTACAGTGAGGATCATCAGACATGTCACACGTATCAGAGAGCATGGAGTTGGCTTCTCTTCCGGCAACGCCTGCCAGGGGTTCGGAACAGGGAAGCGCCCCGTCTCTCAGAGCGTGGACCATCCCCAAGCTCGTCCTGGAGCTTCAGAAGAGGGGCATCCCCTTTTCATTTACAGCCAGGAAGGCAGAACTATTCAAGTTACTGTTTCCCCCTGCAGCCGCTAGCGGCAGCTCTCAGCAAGTGTCCATGCAGACTGTGGTCACATCATTGACAAATATCCATTCAACCCTAAGCACCATCACGGCATCGTCACACGAACTTCAGCACCGAACGGAGACATTAAAGAGGCAGGCAGTGGTCATTCCAGCAGCAGCAGTGCCGGTTGTCCCCGGCACCTCCATTGTCGTCCCTGGCGCTGGCGCCTTGGGGCTCCCCCTTGCAGGTACGGCCACCATTCCCCCTAACATCACGCCTGCACACTTCATTCCAGCTAACCTTAGGAAGGAAATATTGGAAGGCAAAGATGTCAATCTGGCGTCACTTCTCATTGCGGCACACGATGTCTCGGACAACAAGGCATACGCATGCGGGGAAGTGTCAGTCATATTGAAGGCCAGAGACCCCAGGTTGAACAGGAAACTGTCCATACCCGAGTTCGTACTGGCTTTTGGCATGTTCAGGGGCGTGGTATGTTCAGTAAGTCCTGGACGGAGGGAGGAATTGGATGCTTACATACATGCAGTGGTCGACCCGGGTTACAAGTATGGGGGCCACGCATTCTATGACTATCACCGTGCCTTCTCTGCCAAAGCAGCGGCCGGGCTCGCACAATTTCAGTTCGTAGCCAACTGGGGTAGAATCGACACGGAATTATTTTGCCGACATTTTGCAGGACTAAAATCACCGGTTTGCACTACATGTCAGTCGTCGGCGCACACGGCCGACTGGTGCCCCACGCCTGCACCCTCAGGACACGGCCACGACACACAAACAGCCAGGCCTGTTGCCTAACCCACACAGAGCGGCGTCGGCACAAATTTGACACATTAGGCAGGCCGATACGTGTCTGGGCAAGGCCCAGATATGTAACAACTTTAATTTCAAATCCTGCAACTACCCCGAGTGCAGATTGTTGCATATTTGTTCCGGCTGTTTTAGGGCCCACCCCAAGTCCGCATGCACAGTCAGGAATTCCCAGAATCCATGACTAAGTCGGGTTAATGTGGAAGTATTGGTCTCCTTTTTGTCATCACATCCTGACCCCTCATAGGCTGCTTTTCTGGGCGGGGAGTTTTCCAATGGTTTTCACAAGGGTTTCATCACCTTGCCACAATCAACACACGAGTGCGGAAACTTGAGGTCCGCACTGGCCGATCCCCCCGCTGTCGACTCATTGTTGCAGGTGGAGCTGAGCAAGGGTTTTATGATAGGCCCCTTTGTGAAGCCCCCCTTTTCCATGTGGAGGGTCAGCCCCATCGGGTTAGTGTGCGGGACGTTTTCAAATAAACTTCGTTTGATTTACGACTTGTCGGCCCCTCATTCCACGCACATTCCTAGCCTGAATGCACTAATACCGTCGGAAGAGTTTGCCCTCAAATATTCTTCCGTGGATCAGGCAGTTCAATACATCATACAGTGCGGGGTCTTGGCTGTCCAAGGCGGATATTTCGGACGCCTTCAAGCTGTTACCCATCAAACAGTCCCTATGGCAGTGGCACGGGGGCAGATGGAGAGAGCAGTATTATTTTGCTACCAAGTTGACTTTTGGGTCCAAGAGCAGCCCATGGCTGTTTGACACGTTCGCTCAGGCCCTGCAGAGGGTGTTGGAGGAGCAGGTGCAATGTCAGAGAGTGTTACACTATCTGGACGATGTTTTGCTCATTGAGTCGCCTGACAGGGTGCCACGGGACCTGGATGCATTGTTGGACACATTCAAGGTGCTCGGAGTCCCGGTCGCACCACATAAGGTGGAAGGACCCGGTGGTCTGGCCGCGCGAGTGTATGGCCGCTTGATCTGTAAGCAGCGCCGCCGGATCTAACAAAAACCGCGACTTACCCCATCTACAGGATCGTTCACCTGCCGGTATATTCCCGATCGGCTTCGGAATGGCTACAGTGATGTCCAAGGATAACAATAAGTCCAAAGGCCCTCAGAAACTGACGGATTTCTATCCGAGGCCTGGACAAACAAAAAGTCAAAATGGCGCCGGAGGGAAGTGCGTCACAGCGCCCCCTATCACTCCTTCTCCCAGCAGCACCGACTCTGACATGGAGGAGAACTGCAGCAATGATAGAAATCGTATGCAGGATTTTTCTAAGAGACCTGCCAGCTCACCATTAGGTTCTCCTCACACTAAAGCACCAGGGAATAAAAGACAATCTACAGCATCCGGTCCAGCCAACCCAGTCATCACTCCATTACAGGATCTTCCTGCTACTGACACCCCAGCCTCTGAGAATTACCTTAAAAATGTGTTAATGTCACTAAGATCAGAATTTCAGCAGGACATCCAGTCCTCTCTTTCTGGATTGCAATCCCAAATATCTGAATTGGGTTCTCCTACTGACAAAGTGGAATCGCTTATTACTGACTATGACTCTGCTCATAATGACCTTGTGGATGCCTATTCTGATCAGGGTCATACAGGGGCGTGGATAAGGGGGGGATAGGGGGGTCCAAACCCCCCCTCCAGAGGGTCCTGGAAGTGGTGTAGCGAGAGGGGGCAGAGGGGGGAATGTGCTCCCGAGCGGCTGTCTGAAGAACATCCAGACAGGCTTGGCCATCTAAAGGGATGCGGGGATGTCCTGTTTGATAAAACATCGGTGATGGCTGGAGTAGAACTGATGCAGATATTTTATCAAACAGGACATCCCCGGAATCCCTTCAGACGTGCATATGCCTGCCTGGCCCTGGATGATTTGTGCAAGCCTCAGTGCGGGCTCCGCATGGGGCAGGTTGTCCTACCAAGACCAGAAGGCTGCATAGAGACAGAGCAAGCGATCAGGTAACAGAGGAGGGCAGGTGGGGGGGGGGTTTGTATTATCTGTGATTAGTCCAAAGTCCACCGTGTTGCAAAGTCCAGAGTCTAGTGCTTTCCTATGTCCCAAGTCTAGTGTGTTCCTAAAGGTGGCCATACACTTTACAACCATCGCAAGACCTTAGTCTTGCGATGGTTGTAAAGGTTCATAGCAGCACATGCCCAGGTCTGCCCTATAGGAACACTGGGGGTGATATACTTCAGGAGTCTGCAGCAGAACACAGCCGATGAGGACTGTCTGGGGAATCAAATATTCAAACTCATCTATCACCCCCTGTGTTCCTATAGGGCAGACCTGGGCATTTTATGGCCCGCATGCCATATCTGGCCCTTTGTCTGTTCCTTTCTGGCCCACGGCCCAAACATGGACTGAATCCTGACCTGGGGAGGGGAGGAGCAGAGGCATGTCCTCAGCAAGCGCGGCTTAAGCGGCGTGGGCGTGCAGCTCGTGTGTGGAGCCGCGAACAGGCAATTAAATTGATAGCCGACTAATCGACAATGGAAAACGTTGACCTTTTTCATTGTCGATTTTAATCTACTAAATGGAATAGTTGTTGCAGCTCTACTCCTGAGACTCAGCACAGCCCTCCTGAGACTCCACACAGCCGTCCTGAGACTCCACACAGCCATCCTGAGACTCTGCACAGACCTCCTGAGACATCAGGCCACCACCCTGGAGCAACACAGAGTACGTAGCTTCATATTATTCTGCGTTGCTATATAATGTATTCCTGAGATTTATAGTCCTCTATAGCTGGTGGTATTCTGCATTGCTATATAATATATTGCTATATGGTGGGTCTCCATAGTGGATCAGTGGCTTTAGACCAGCTTCTGTTCTCCCTTCTTTTGGTGCGGCAGCACCCCTCCTGAACCACCATGAAGTGTAGGCTTGAAATCACTCAAGTCTCTCTTCCATGACAGATTAGAAGGGGCAATGCCTTGAAAATTGAAACAAGCTCAGAAGTGGCTCCTACATTAACAAAGCAGCACTGGATAATGAGGTGATTTGAAGGTGGATCAGGAGGGGAAAACATAGGCAAGGGGACAGGTTGTCTGGAGCATTGAACTATGGATTGATTTGTGGTTAGGGATCCCTGAATCTGTGGGCCCCACGGAGCTGCCTGTATACCTTCAAAAGCTTATTCATACCTTACTACCTAATAGCACAGGCCCTGCTACGCTAATTGATCGCGCCCACAGGCTGCATAAGCCCAATCATCTACCGGTGTCCGTGCCCAGAGATGTCATTGCGAGAATCCACTTTTTCCATACCAAAGAAAGACTCATGTTAGCTGCTAAACAAGCTCCTGCTCTCCCAGAACTGTTTACACATATTGCGCTGTATGCTGACATCTCGGCTGCATCTGCTCAAAAGCACAAGGAATTTGCCCCAATCTCTAAGGCACTTCGTGATCGTCAGATTTCATACAAATGGGGATTCCCGACGAAGCTCCTGGTCTCTCATCTCAACAAAATAATTGCTATACTGACCCCGGCTGACGGTGTTCGAATTCTGCATTCTTGGAACATACCTATAACCATGACGACTCCAACAAGCCAGGAAGATCCATATGGACTGGTCATCTCGCTGATTTTTTTTTACGGCTCTCTAACATAGGTGGAGATGCCCACCTTCTAGAATATGCTACCTGATCCTGATCTTCAAGATCCGGCGATTTTCGCTCTATTGGATTGTTCTTACCCGCCATTTAAGAGTGTGCCATGCACACTGTCAGGTTATCCTGTTTTTTCGTTTGTTTTTGTTATTGTGTGCTAGCCGTTCTTTTAGCCTGGTTTCAATGCATTGATGTTTTTTTATGTGTATTGCTGTGTTTTTTATGTGTTTATCAGCAGTTTTGGTCTATTCTGATTTTCTCTTGTGATGGTAATGAGCTTAAGTTCTTCCAGGTCTGGTGTACTTTCTACTGCCTACAGATCCTTCTTATTATTCCGCAACATCTCTGGGCATCATGTAGTCTCACATGTCCTTGAAAATTACCTCGCTTAATGCCAAAGGCCTTAACAGCCCTAATAAAAGGGCTATGCTTTGGAAAGAGGCGTTATCCCTGCACAGTGATGTTCTATGTGTGCAGGAGACCCACTTCTGTAGAGATAAACCTCCTATCTGTAAACATCGTGAGTTTTCACATTATTTTTTTGCTCTCTCTGATAAAAAAAAAAACAAGGGTGTCATGATAGCCATTAAAAAAACAAACAGTCACCTTCCAACTGCACGATTCCCTAAATGACTCAGATGGCAGGTTCATTATCTTGGTGGTAACAATCAATGGATGCCTTCTGACCATAGTAAATGTCTATGCCCCTAATACTTACCAGAAAAAATGTATCTCCGCGGTAATGCGCTCAATTTCTGACATGCGCAAGGGCCACCTTATCATTTGCGGTGACTTCAATGAGGTACTTGACCTCACGCTTGACTCCTCCAATACTAAAAGGAGACGTAACACTTACCTCCCATCTTTCCTTCATACTAATGATCTGCATGATGCCTGGAGATGCCTACATGGCAGTGAGAGAGACTACACCTTTTTCTCTTATACGCTAATTCTTATTCCAGACTGGACATGTTCCTAGTAGACAAAGTCACCCTACAACAAGTTTCAAAAGCCGACATTGGATTAATCACGTGGTCCCACCACGCTCCGGTTTCGAAATACATATTTCCTGCAACTGCCCCCCACCTCTCCACATCTTGGAGCTTAAATTCTAGTCTCCTTTCACATCCCGAACATAGCCTTTATATCCAGTCTGAAATAAGTGCGTTCTTTGACATTAATACCTTCTCTACTAGCAACCATACGGTAGTGTGGAATGCACACAAAGCCTTCATTAGAGGACTATTAATGAAATTGGGAGCACAAGGGAAAAGGAAACATAACAAAACCCTAACCTCTGTACTAACCCAAATCCAAACCCTTGAGGAGTCTAATAAGAAAAACCAAGCTCCATCTACTTCTTCTTATCTACGATCCCTTCGTCATGAACTTAGTTTGCTTTTGACCTCACAATATGACTTTATGATTAAAAGGCTTAACTTGAAATACTACTCTCAGGGAAACAAAGCAGGCGCATTTATAGCCCAACAATTTAAACACCGGAAAGAAACTACTAGAATCTCTTACATGACCAACTATGCAGGTAAAAGACTTTCCAACCCTCTTGATATAGACAATCACTTTAGTGAATTCTACTCCTCGTTATATAATCTAACTGACTCTCAAACCTCTCTCCCACCGACCGCCTCTGACATACAATCTTTCTTGGACTCGGTACGGCTCCCCTCAATTTCACCTGATCTAACGCAGTTATTACAATTCCCGGGAACGGGTTGGCATGATGCGGCTTCAGCAGGGATACGTGGAACACCGGGTGTATGCCCAGGGAGGCGGGCAACTGCAGCTTCGCAGCAACCTCATTGATCATGCCCTCAATGATGAAGGGACCGAGATAGCGCGGACCCAACTTCCTGGAGGGACAGGACAGCCGGAGGTGTTGTGTAGAGAGCCATACCCTGTCCCCGTTCTTGTACCGTGGGGGATCCGCGCGCCGGCGGTCCGCCTGCTCTTTCTGTCGTCGCTGGGCGAGTTGGAGTTGGACCCTGTGGGGAGGTGACACCCCTGGTGTCCTGACATCCACGTTTGAGGTTAAGGAGGTTTTGAAAGTTATTTTGGACTTGCCCTTACATAAGGCCCCGGGCCCTGACGGATACAGTGCGGAATATTATAAATCTTTCTCTTCCATCTTAGCCCCTCATTTATGTATTATTGCTAACGAAGCGGCAGCCACGGGTTCCTTTCCTAAAGAATCCCTTAAAGCCACCATCATTACAATTCTAAAACCTGACAAACTTTTGGATGACCCAGCTAATTTCCGCCCTATCTCATTACTTAACGCAGATGTCAAAATTTATGCAAAGCTTATTGCTAATCGACTATTACGGGTGCTTCCTGATCTGATTCATCCGGATCAGGTGGGATTTGTGTATGGTCGACAAGCTCCAGATGGGACTAGGCGTATGATTGACCTTCTACAAATCGCAGAGCGAATCGGGGGAGCCTTCTCTGCTTCTTTCTTTAGATGCAGAGAAGGCCTTTGACCGAGTACATTGGGGGTACATGAGAGCTGTATTGCACAAATTCGGTATTGTGGGTTTTTTGGGCTCAGCTATTGATGCTCTGTACTCACAACCCAGTGCGAGAGTAAGAACATCAGGTCTGATGTCCACGCCTTTTCAAATTACTAATGGTACTCGACAGGGCTGCCCTCTGTCCCCTTTGATCTTTGCACTAGTGATGGAACCCAAGGCTGCTGCGATCCGTGAGAGTACCGCTGTACGCGGAGTATCTACTTGTCAGGAAGCAGGGGGTGTTGCCCCTGCTCGGGGGCCACGGGCACGGCGCAGGGCACGGGTTTCCCCTCAGCTTGGCAGAACTCCTGGTGCACGGGTTACGGGTACGCATGCGCGGGTCGCACGGCGGGTGCACATGCACGGTACGCAGGCTGCACACGCATCCCCGGGGGCACGCGTGTAGCACTCCTGCACCATTAGGCATCAGGTGTGAGCCTTGCTGGGGGAGGTTCCCTGTACACACCTTCCATCTCTCTCGCCTACCATTGGTTCCCGAGGAAGGAAGTCTCCTGGTTGCCGCGGTGACTGGGGGTGGTCCTAACTCCCCTGGCTATAAAAACCTGGCCTGAGCTCTGGCTTATTGCTGAGTTATTCCACCTCATGGTGTGACATACGAAGCTCCCCTCCTATGTGCCTTGTTGCCTGTTTCCTGAACCCTCTGCTGACCTCCCGTGTACCGACCTTGGACCGCCTATCATTTCTGACCCTCTGCTGCCTGCCTCGACCTCGGATTAACCTCGACTACCTCTTTGGATTGCCCCTCCTGGTTACCTTGCCTTCGGACCCTTCCGGCTGCTTCCTGCCAGCGGGTTCCCTCTGTGCTGCTCGCCCGCGGACGCACCTAATACTACTGGCCAGCAAACACACAAAATAGGGTTATATGCAGATGATGTAATAATCTCTATGGCTGATCCCCTGACCTCACTGCCGGCGGTTCAAGAAATCCTCACGAGATTCAGCAAAGTTTCCTTCTATAAAACCAATCACTCTAAATCACACATGCTGGCCATTAATATTCCGTCTACTACTAAATCCATTATAAGCGCTACCTCCCCATTCTCCTGGGCTCCCTCTCACACCCTCCCATACTTAGGCATCACTCTAGTAACCCCTAGCTCCAACTTCTTTACTTATAATTATGCTCCACTCCTACTTAAAGTATCAAGACTCTGTAAGGAGTTGAACAGACCTACTACATCTTGGGCAGGAAGGATTATTCTTATTAAAATGTTTGTTCTTCCTCACATATTATATATGTTCCGAGCGCTCCCTATTCCCCTTTTGCCTTCTTACCTAAAAAACCTACAGAGTATCCTTGACAATTTTATATGGAATGGCAAGAACCACAGAATATCGAGACTATGTCTTCACACACCCAAAGCCTATGCTGGTATGGGAGCCCCTGATATTGCTAAATACTATAAGGCAAACTTGCTGGATCAAGCGAAGTTCTGGTGGTCACCTCACCCTGACAAAATATGGTCCCAAATTGAAAGTGATATCTTACATAAAAACCTCAAGCTTTTATTATGCTCCTCCCTTCTCAATAACCCCCCCACTAAACATTTTCTAGACACAGTCACAGCAACACTAAGGGACTGGCACACCTTCGACTCCCCACCACACTCCTGCAGCGAATCCCTTCTTAAACATCTACCTCTTCTCACTCTGGAGTATGTCTTAGACGACATGCAATTGTCAAATTGGGTGAGTTTGGGGCTTACCCATTTGCATGCTCTATATACTGCTAGTTATTTATTGTCATTTGATGAGTTGCGTAGCAAATATACTAGGGATGTCCCGATGCCACTTTTTCAGGCCCA
>NW_017310326.1:0-960 GCF_000935625.1 Nanorana parkeri | reverse complement strand
TCCATACCCTCCGCTCACTCTCAGACGTGGAGAGCTTTAGTCCAGCCATTGGAATCACGGCGCCCACCCTGGGTCAATGGCCGGTCTTCAACCATTCTCGCCACCCACCCTGGATTGGGAAACGGTCGCCCCGAGGTCCCGCGGAGACCGTAGACCCACATCTTCCTCTTCCCCTCCTTGATTTACCTACAGGTGACTGCACCACATCCTTGGATCTTACCTGCGACCAGATATACCACACCCTGGATTGTAGTCTGCCTTCGTATTCTACCTCCCATCAGTTGCCTTACCAGATGATGCCTGGTGGGCCTGCCATAGGCCTCTCCCTTGACCTGGATCATCCTGCTACACACCCCGGCCTCCACCGAGACTGCACACCGGGTATCCCTTGCCGGACTCTCTGATGCGCTGTTGCCCCTTCCCAGAAACACAGGCGATTTGTTGTCAGATGCAGCTGTCGCTATCCACCATATGGTCTGATTTGTTTTTACCGTTACAGCTGTCGTACCTTCTACCATCTCCCTGATGCCCTCCGGGCGGATGACTGATGTCCCTGCCAGCGACCTGTTTTATGCCGTGGGTCATTCTTCTGCATACCTCAACCCACGCTGAGACAGCACACCGGGTACCGCCTGCTGGACTCAGTGGTGACCTACCGACCCTCCTCCAGTGGACACAGGTTTTTCCCCCCAATCACTTTTTCCCACATAAGGTTAACATTGTTCTTGATGAATGCACTTGTTGTTTCCCCAATGCGTAATGGTAGGCTACATTGCTCGTCCTCCTCCTTACTCACACTGTCCTGGTGTGATCCGACACGACTCGGGTCGACGAGGACACTCAACTATGTTTACCCCCATAGGTTCTGTTCACCGTGACCATCCCTGGATTCTGGGACTCACGGTGCGCATGTTTAGGTATTTCTCCCTTATGTTAGTTGTAATACGATTGTATTGTTTA
>NW_017310325.1:21035-24123 GCF_000935625.1 Nanorana parkeri | reverse complement strand
GCCAGGCATAGAGGTCTCAGCAAGGGATATATTTAGCTATCTCAACGATCGGAGTCAGAATAACAGTATACGTTTATAAGTTTCAAGTGTAACTTTATTTGTTTTCCCTAAATATCAGTTCATTTTAGCACACATAGCACACCTTGCCTAACATTCACTGTGTAGACATTGAGCATTGTACACCCCATTGCACAATTAGCCCTCATGCACACTGGAATCGGCCGGCAGGTACAGCTCCGTGCTGCGTGCACGGCCGTATCGGGCAGCTCCCGGGAAGGACAGGTGCTGCGTGTGATTAGTACGCAGCCCCCGTCCTTCTCTATGGAAATACTCTGCCCTATGCTCACCCGCCCTGAACTCCGGCCTTCCCTTCAGTCTTCCACAGTTGTACCGGCTCATCTCCTGGACCAAAAGGGTTTACTCTGATTTCACTGCACACCATGAGCTTCTCACAATGTGCATTATAAGCTGCAGCAAGTCAGATAGAACCCGCTTCATTTGCAGTTTGGAGGAAGTCCAGCATCATCCAGCATGTCCCTCCTTGGCCTTACTGTCTCCGGCCCACCCCTTTCATTGTAATTTAGTTCTATCAATCTTGGAGGCTCAGCATCACATGTGGGTGTTATTGTGGATCCTGGCCTTGGGGCGGCAGGTGGAGTAAATCCGGCCCTGGTCATGCAGCTTCAGCAGCGCTAAATGATCTTTTACTATCGCTATGGAGCTGTGCTCAATGATGCCATTCATCTCCAGAGTTTACCGGCTGCCAGAGACAAGAGGTGTCAGCCCTCAGGATTTATAGGACTTGCTGTGAGCAGCGTGGTCGGACAGCTGTGGGGGGAAGGGGGGCAAGCAGTTGACCACGTGGTAGCTCTGAGATCAAGTGCTCCATTCACTTTGTCCCCTGGGGAATTCAGGGAGGATTTTTGATCTGCAGTGATACATCTTCTCTAAAAGTTTAGAGCTCAAAATACATCACATTGTCTTATCAAAGAGGTGGGCAGGAGCACACTATATTTCTGGCACAATAAATATGTTTCTGTACTTGCAGCATGTTTAAAGGGATAAAGGGAAATGTGCCTAATTTATCTTTAATGTTTATACCTTTCATACTGTATGAGAATTTTCCTAATGTTCTATACTTTATACAGTAAACTCCCCGTTATCCGGCATACACAGGGATAGGTAGATTCCGGATAAATGTAGTTTCTGGTTGCTTGAAAGTTACTATTAAAAAGAGGTCCAACTAATGCCATACCCCATTCTATACCCCCATACTATATCCCCATACCCTATACTATACCCCATACTATACCCCAATACTATATCCCCATACCCCATACTATACCCTATATTATACCCCATACTATACCCCATACTATATTCCCATCATACTGTATGAGGATTTTCCTAATGTTCTATACTTTATACAGTAAACTCCCCCTTATCCGGCATCCCCAGGGATTGGTAGATATCTATTGGTATAGATTGTCATACTATATCCTCTTACCCCATACTGTACCATATCATAAAATAAGCTCTGTATTGACTTTATAATAATATTGAATTGCAGTAATCAAAGGATATTAGGACAAATAGACACACGATCGTTTCCATGCTGCAGATCAGCTAAACAGTGACTACACAGGGGATTTTTTTCCTGGTTAGATGAGAGCTCTGGTTAATTGAATACCGGATAACTGAGAGTTTACTGTATAATTGTATATTTTTGCAGTTCCTAATTATATTTTATTGTTTTTACTGACCTATTGTAGGACCTGGCTGGAATACAGATGCAGAATTCAACGCACTCTCCTCCTCTGGCGCTACATCTGACGTTCGGCACAATTTCTGATATTAATTATGTCTACGGGGTGATATCACTGGTTGGCTTTCTGATGATCATTTTATCTAACTTCACAGTAGTATCCACAGTATATTTAAACCAGAGTTTGCACCAACCCATGTATGTTTTTATATCTGCCCTCTGTACCAATGGTCTTTATGGAAGCACCTCCCTTTTCCCCAGCTTGATTGTCAACCTGTTTTATAAGACTCAAATCATTTCCTATGCAGCCTGTATCATGCAAATTTTCTGTATCTATTCCTATGTGTCATGTGAGATGAGCATACTAACGGCCATGGCCTATGACCGCTATGTGTGTATATGCAATCCGTTGAGGTACGCCACCATTATGACCCTAACTAAGGCATTCAAGGTCATTATTGGTGTGTTGCTTTACTCTTTTATCATAATCCTTGTGCATATTATACTGACAATGCGACTTCCTCTTTGTGATAATGTCATCCTGAAAATCTACTGTGATAACTGGTCATTGGTACGACTCTCCTGCATCGATACAACACTGAACAATGTCTACGGCCTGTATATTACTGTAACCATATTAGGGGTGATGCCGTTGCTGGTTGCTTTATCTTACGTTCAAATTTTGAAGGTTTGTACAAAGTCAAAGAACAATCAATCCAAAGCAATGCAGGCCTGCTCCCTGCAACTGATAAGTCTTGCAATTTTTGTTATTGACTGTCTCTTTGAGGTTTTACTCTATCGCCTGGGGCCGACCCAAGTACCCTATGGGCTTAGAGTAGCAATGTCAATACAGAGCCTGGTGGTGCCACCATTTGTAAATCCACTCCTTTATGGAATAAAGATGAAAGCAATAAAGGTGAAGATACTGCAGTTTTTTACTTTGAAGAAAACATAAATGGAGAAACAAATTGGTAGTTCCTAAAATATATATATATATAAGGGCTGGTAATGATTAAAATTTTCGTGTTCGATTAATCTAATTTTTTTAAAAATCAATTAATAGATTAATTCTAACGCACATACAGATCCAACTACATTGGTCTATACACATACAGCACAGCAATGAAGTAATAAAATGAACTAGGATCACACTAATCCAGCACGTTATTAATCTCACGTGCCCTACTCAATATGGCCGCCGCTTGAGTGGGGCAACTCAGAATAATAACGTGCTGGATTACAAATGTATTTACATAGTATAGTAAAACAGCAAAGCCCTAAGGGTGATTTACACATAAGTATTAGCTTAATATTTGAAGTAGC
>NW_017310325.1:19456-20163 GCF_000935625.1 Nanorana parkeri | reverse complement strand
TCTCTTTGAGGTTTTACTCTATCGCCTGGGGCCGACCCAAGTACCCTATGGGCTTAGAGTAGCAATGTCAATACAGAGCCTGGTGGTGCCACCATTTGTAAATCCACTCCTTTATGGAATAAAGATGAAAGCAATAAAGGTGAAGATACTGCAGTTTTTTACTTTGAAGAAAACATAAATGGAGAAACAAATTGGTAGTTCCTAAAATATATATATATATAAGGGCTGGTAATGATTAAAATTTTCGTGTTCGATTAATCTAATTTTTTTAAAAATCAATTAATAGATTAATTCTAACGCACATACAGATCCAACTACATTGGTCTATACACATACAGCACAGCAATGAAGTAATAAAATGAACTAGGATCACACTAATCCAGCACGTTATTAATCTCACGTGCCCCACTCAATATGGCCGCCGCTTGAGTGGGGCAACTCAGAATAATAACGTGCTGGATTACAAATGTATTTACATAGTATAGTAAAACAGCAAAGCCCTAAGGGTGATTTACACATAAGTATTAGCTTAATATTTGAAGTAGCATCACCTGTCCATTCCATTTCATGTAAGGACCTGATTGCAGCATGATATCAGTACATTTCAATGGGCACATTTCTGGGAGCGAGATGGGGGGGGGGGGGAGGGGTTAATGGAGAGCCACATAGTGCATATATATACGTTTAAGATAAGACAGAAGCTTGGT
>NW_017310325.1:14770-19421 GCF_000935625.1 Nanorana parkeri | reverse complement strand
CCCCCCCTCCCTTCGTTAGCCGACGGAGCCACTTGGGGAAGGGGGGAGGAGTCCGGTGACGTCGATGTCCGTGACGTAACCGGATCTCCGACGGGACTCCCGGAAGCCAGCGGAGAGGTGAGTCTTTTCATTTTCGATCAAAATAATTTTATTCGATCAAAAAGTTTAACAATGAATTGAGGAATTAATCGTTAATTTCCCCAGCCCTATATATATAGATACATGTCCTCAAAGGCACAATCAGTTCCATACTGTCACCCCAGATACATGTCCTCAAAGGCACAATCAGTTCCATACTGTCACCCCAGATACATGTCCTCAAAGCACAATCAGTTCCATCCTGTCGTCCCAGATACATGTCCTCAAAGGCACAATCAGTTCCATACTGTCACCCCAGATACATGTCCTCAAAGGCACAATCAGTTCCATACTGTCACCCCAAATACATGTCCACAAAGGCACAATCAGTTCCATACTGTCACCCCAGATACATGTCCTCAAAGGCACAATCAGTTACATATTGTCACCCCAGATACATGTCCACAAAGGCAAAATCAGTTCCATACTGCCACCCCATATACATGTCCACAATTGCGGAGGCTGTCATAGCTGCGAAGTTGGTGTGGGAGGTCAACTCAATATTCATGCCCATCATTTGGATTTGAATGTCCAAGAAGCTCATATAGGTGTGATGGTCAGGTGTCCACAAACATATTATCAAAGTTTTCAAATCGGGAGTTCTATCGTTTCACTTCATTGGCTACTCACGATTCTTCAGTGGGCAATTTTTCTTCTCTGCAGAAGAGGTTGGCCATGCCCGAGGGTTGACTGTATCAGCTCTTCTTTGCAGATGCAGGTTTATTTTGGATGTTTTTAATGTTTTACATACATATTTTCTGCTCCTTAGAGTAAGGCTACCCTGCAATCTACCTTGTTAGTTGTTTTTTATCTATAATGTGACTTTTTGTCTTATCACAATTTAGCAGATATAACAGAATAATTTTATAGTGTAACTTTATTTGTTTTCCCTAAATATCCGTTCATTTTAGCACACAAAGCACACCTTGCCTAACATCCACTGTGTAGCGCATTGTACACCCCATTGCACAATTAGCCCTCCTTCACATTGGAATCGGCCGGCACGTACAGCTCCATGCTGTGTGCACGGCCGTATCGGGCAGCTCCCGGGAAGGACAGGTGCTGCGTGGCTTTAGTACGTCCCTCTCTATGGGAGTACGAGGCCACGCGCCGCCCTACGCTCACCCGCCCTGCATGTCCGTGCGGGTGCTTGTGAGCGTACTTGTACGCTGACAGGATAGATCCTGACTGCGTCTGAGCCGGGGACACCCGAACCCGTACGGACCTGCACTTGAGGTGAGCCTAGGGCGTTGTACGGCTGCTTATTTCCATAGAGAAGGACGGGGGCTGCGTTCTAATCACACGCAGCAACTGTCCTTCCCGGGAGCTGCCCGATACGGCCATGCAAGCAACGCGGAGCTGTACGCGCCGGCCTTTTCTCGTGTGAATGAGGCCTTAGATGCAACGTTGTAAATTTCTTACCCTTTCCAGCTACCTGGCCCTCCTATCTGGGTGCTGTCCACTTGAAAACCTTTCCCAGTAATAATGCAGAGAGGACTAGTGGTTCCTATGCAGATTTCCTTACCACGCTTAGGTGGTTCACATGATGTTAAGTTGCCCATATACTGTTATATATATTTTTTTTTCCCGTCTAGCCCCCTCTGTGAGCTTTGTATTGTGACAATGGCGAATGTGCTGCTGTCACAATGCTTGGACAGTGATGGCAGCTGATTGGCTATCTTTTTTTAAAAATCAGATCGTTTTTATTAAACAGTTTTGCAGATTGGCTATCTTCACTGTTCACCCAGGATACCAGAAGGTAGGGTACAGATGGGCACCCACTGTGCAAACTTCAGCCAGTTCATCAAGCACTTCCCGAAATTCATATGGTGTATGGCCAGCCTTATGCTCATACAGGTGAAACTGGAATAATTAGAATATCGTGCAAAGTTCATTTATTTCACTAATGCAACTTAAAAGGTGAAACTAATATATGAGAGAGACTCATTACATGCAAAGCAAGATAGTTCAAGCCGTGATTTGTCATCATTGTGATGATTATGGCTTACAGCTCATGAAAACCCCAAGAACCCCAAATCCACAACCTCAAAAAAGTAGATTATTACATGCAATCAATAAAACAAGGATTGTACATAGAACAATATCGGACCTCTGAAAAGTACCAGCATGCATATGTACTCAGTACTTGGTTTGGGCCCCTTTTGCAGCACTTACTGCAATTACTTTTGCACGATATTCTAATTATTCGAGTTTCACCTGTATGTCAGCAGCTGAGGCTCAGCCTGGGGAACGGGGACTGTGCATTGCAGTAAAGGATTGTAAAATTTGCACTAACATGATGCATTGCATTCTATTCATTTGAGTTACAGTACAAAGCAACGCACTGACGCACTTCTATACACTTGCTCTTAAAGTGACATTAAACCCTCAGATTTTTTAACATAAAACAATACTGTAATGTGCGCCTTTCTGTAATCCATGGTTGTTTCCCTTCTATTTGCTGCTCTTCCTTTTAAATCCTCATGTCTTCTCATGCTGGGGGAGAACTTCCCTTTGCAGCTGAGTGCCTCTTCCTGTAGTGCTGGCTCAGGTTGTGAACCTGCACACAGACACCGTGTATCTATTCCTCAGACAAGGTAGTCAGCTGCAAAACAGAAGTTCTGCCCAGCATGAGAAGACATGAGGATTTAAAAGGAAGAGCAGCAAATAGAAGGGAAACAACCATGGATTACAGAAAGGCGCACATTACAGTATTGTTTTATGTTAAAAAATCTGAGGGTTTAATGTCACTTTAAGCACACCACAGTGAATAGCTATGGACCATCTGCTTATTGTGCTGTGTTTAGAAAATGCTTTATGTTTGGTTTTGTGCATCTTGCAGCTTTGGCGTTCCATTTAAAATAACGATGCAATGCCAAGAGGAGAGACCCATCACGTAACCTGTCACATTTATGTGACTGGCCTCTCTTGCATTAGTCAGGGCACCGCCTCACAGAGAAACACAAGCACACAGTCTGAGATGCACATGCACATGGCTTGGCTAAAACAGGAAGGAAGCCACAGCTTTATTCTTTACTTTTTTTTTGAATACAACAGAGGATACCATAGATTTATAACAGAACTTATAAACACTGCCATCCAGTGACCGAAATTGTATACTGCAGGAGTTATTGCTATAAACACAGTAATGTGTATTCTAACAAGAGAAAACTGAGAACTCCATGACACTCAACTGGTTCAACATCACAGTCAACAATTTATGAATGGGGTGAATGAATCACATGTGGGTGTTATTTAGGACGGTCTACATGCAAATGATGCCTGTCTAGGAATTACCAGTCCTTCAGACTGACACCCACCCATCAAGTCTGTTGGATATTTGCATAACTCCTCCCAAAAGGCAGCCCACTGTTTGCATCAGGGCAGAGAGCAGCTAGTGATATTTTTCCAACATGTCACTTGACTCCAGCAGTCTCTTTCAGCATGCCAGCAGACTCTAAAAGTATTTTGCAGCATGGTGAAAGTAATTCAGCGCAACCGGAGCTGTGTGCTCTATCTGTAATCTACAAGTGATCTATCTTCTGGCTTCTTGTAAACATAAACACCACCAGCAGATAGGTCATGCAGCTTCAACAGCGCTAAGTGATCTTTTACTATCGCTTGTGTTGTGAATGGAGCTGTGCTCAATGATGCCATTTATCTCCAGTGTTTGCCGGCTGCCAGAGACAAGAGGACTTGCTGTGAGCAGCGTGGTCGGACAGCTGTGGGGGGAAGGGGGACAAGCAGTTGACCATGTGGTAGCTCTGAGATCAGAATGGGACCAAGTGCTCCATTCACTTTGTCCCCTGGGGAATTCAGGGAGGATTTTTGATCTGCAGTGATACATCTTCTCTAAAAGTTTAGAGCTCAAAATACATCACATTGTCTTATCAAAAAGGTGGGCAGGGGCAAAGGGATGAAGGGAAATGTGCCTGACTCATCTTAAACGTGTTATACATTTAATACTGTATCAATCTAAGAATTGTCCTATTGTTCTATACTTTATACAGCAAACTCCCCGTTATCCGGCATACACAGGGATAGGTAGATTCCGAATAAATGTAGTTTCTGGTTGCTTGAAAGTTACTATTAAAATAGGTTTAACTAATGCCATACCCCATACTATACCTCCATACTATATCCCCATACCCCATACTATACCACCATACTATATCCCCATACCCCATACTATACCACCATACTATATCCCCATACCCCATACTATACCCCCATACCCCATACTATACCCATATACTATATCCCCATACCCCATACTATACCCCCATACCCCATACTATACCCGTATACTATATCCCCATACCCCATACTATACCCCCATACTATATCTCCATACCCCATACTATACCCCCATACTATATCTCCATAGCCCATACTATACCCCCATACCCCATACTATACCCATATACTATATCCCCATACCCCATACTATACCCCCATACCCCATACTATACCCATATACTATATCCCCATACCCCATACTATACCCCCATAC
>NW_017310325.1:2500-12211 GCF_000935625.1 Nanorana parkeri | reverse complement strand
TGTAATGTGTGCCTTACTGTAATCCATGGTAGTTTCCCTTCTCTTTGCTGCTCTTCCTTTTAAATCCTCATGTCTTCTCATGCTGGGGGAGAACTTCCCTTTGCAGCTGAGTGCCTCTTCCTGTAGTGCTGGCTCAGGTTGTGAACCTGCACACAGACACCGTGTATCTATTCCTCAGACAAGGTAGTCAGCTGCAAAACAGAAGTTCTGCCCAGCATGAGAAGACATGAGGATTTAAAAGGAAGAGCAGCAAATAGAAGGGAAACAACCATGGATTACAGAAAGGCGCACATTACAGTATTGTTTTATGTTAAAAAATCTGAGGGTTTAATGTCACTTTAAGCACACCACAGTGAATAGCTATGGACCATCTGCTTATTGTGCTGTGTTTAGAAAATGCTTTATGTTTGGTTTTGTGCATCTTGCAGCTTTGGCGTTCCATTTAAAATAACGATGCAATGCCAAGAGGAGAGACCCATCACGTAACCTGTCACATTTATGTGACTGGCCTCTCTTGCATTAGTCAGGGCACCGCCTCACAGAGAAACACAAGCACACAGTCTGAGATGCACATGCACATGGCTTGGCTAAAACAGGAAGGAAGCCACAGCTTTATTCTTTACTTTTTTTTTGAATACAACAGAGGATACCATAGATTTATAACAGAACTTATAAACACTGCCATCCAGTGACCGAAATTGTATACTGCAGGAGTTATTGCTATAAACACAGTAATGTGTATTCTAACAAGAGAAAACTGAGAACTCCATGACACTCAACTGGTTCAACATCACAGTCAACAATTTATGAATGGGGTGAATGAATCACATGTGGGTGTTATTTAGGACGGTCTACATGCAAATGATGCCTGTCTAGGAATTACCAGTCCTTCAGACTGACACCCACCCATCAAGTCTGTTGGATATTTGCATAACTCCTCCCAAAAGGCAGCCCACTGTTTGCATCAGGGCAGAGAGCAGCTAGTGATATTTTTCCAACATGTCACTTGACTCCAGCAGTCTCTTTCAGCATGCCAGCAGACTCTAAAAGTATTTTGCAGCATGGTGAAAGTAATTCAGCGCAACCGGAGCTGTGTGCTCTATCTGTAATCTACAAGTGATCTATCTTCTGGCTTCTTGTAAACATAAACACCACCAGCAGATAGGTCATGCAGCTTCAACAGCGCTAAGTGATCTTTTACTATCGCTTGTGTTGTGAATGGAGCTGTGCTCAATGATGCCATTTATCTCCAGTGTTTGCCGGCTGCCAGAGACAAGAGGACTTGCTGTGAGCAGCGTGGTCGGACAGCTGTGGGGGGAAGGGGGACAAGCAGTTGACCATGTGGTAGCTCTGAGATCAGAATGGGACCAAGTGCTCCATTCACTTTGTCCCCTGGGGAATTCAGGGAGGATTTTTGATCTGCAGTGATACATCTTCTCTAAAAGTTTAGAGCTCAAAATACATCACATTGTCTTATCAAAAAGGTGGGCAGGGGCAAAGGGATGAAGGGAAATGTGCCTGACTCATCTTAAACGTGTTATACATTTAATACTGTATCAATCTAAGAATTGTCCTATTGTTCTATACTTTATACAGCAAACTCCCCGTTATCCGGCATACACAGGGATAGGTAGATTCCGAATAAATGTAGTTTCTGGTTGCTTGAAAGTTACTATTAAAATAGGTTTAACTAATGCCATACCCCATACTATACCTCCATACTATATCCCCATACCCCATACTATACCACCATACTATATCCCCATACCCCATACTATACCACCGTACTATATCCCCATACCCCACCCTATACCCCATACTATACCCCCATACTATATCCCCATACCCCATACTATACCACCATACTATATCCCCATACCCCATACTATACCACCATACTATATCCCCATACCCCATACTATACCCCATTTACTGTATAATTGTATATTTTTGCAGTTCCTAATTATATTTTATTGTTTTTACTGACCTATTGTAGGACCTGGCTGGAATACAAATGCAGAATTCGACGCACTCTCCTCCTCTGGTGCTTCACCTGACGTTCGGCACAATTTCCGATATTAATTATGTCTACGGGGTGATATCACTGGTTGGCTTTCTGATGATCATTTTATCTAACTTCACAGTAGTATCCACAGTATATTTAAACCAGAGTTTGCACCAGCCCATGTATGTTTTTATATCTGCCCTCTGTACCAATGGTCTTTATGGAAGCACCTCCCTTTTCCCCAGCTTGATTGTAAACCTGTTTCATAAGACTCAAATCATTTCCTATGCAGCCTGTATCATGCAAATTTTCTGTATCTATTCCTATGTGTCATGTGAGATGAGCATACTAACGGCCATGGCCTATGACCGCTATGTGTGTATATGCAATCCGTTGAGGTACGCCACCATTATGACCCTAACTAAGGCATTCAAGATCATTATTGGTGTGTTGCTTTACTCTTTTATCATAATCCTTGTGCATATTATACTGACAATGCGACTTCCTCTTTGTGATAATGTCATCCTGAAAATCTACTGTGATAACTGGTCATCGGTACGACTCTCCTGCATTGATACAACACTGAACAATGTCTACGGTCTGTTTTTTACTGTAACCATGTTAGGGGTGATGCCGTTGCTGGTTGCTTTATCTTACGTTCAGATTTTGAAGGTTTGTACAAAGTCAAAGAACAATCAATCCAAAGCAATGCAGGCCTGCTCCCTCCAACTTGATTGAGAGTTTAAAGAAGAACCTAAACTGTGGGAGCTGTGCCCAAAAAGGGTAGGCAGAGGGCAAAGGACTAGTCATGCCTGTGGTCCCCCTGCAGCTGATCTTTTCCCCATTACTGACACACTGTGCCTTGTGTCTGTCATCTTGGTAGTGGCAAAGCTTTGCTTTTTCATGTCAGAGCTTCCCCTGATGACTGGTGGGGAAATGATCAAGCAGTAGCGGGCGTGGTGGAGGAATCACATATTCACAGAATGAATAAAGCAGAAACAGGGAGGTCCTTGCACTGCAGGTCCTCGGGTACAGCCTACGCTCCAGCAAGGAGAACAGGGATCAGCACATTAGTTTATATCATCAGATCTCCTTAGAGTAGTCACCGGAGGCAGCAGTATCTTAGATGATCTCACATTGCATATATATACTCTCAGGGCACAGGAGTGTCTAGGCCAGTGATGGCGAACCTTTTTGAACCCGAGTGCCCAAACTGCGACGCAAAATCAATTTATTTACCTCAAAGTGCCAGCTTTGAAAATAAGTTTAGTACTGTATTGCAGTTCGGGCGCTTGGGTTAAAGAAACATTCAACATCACTGTCTTAGGCCCCATTCACAGCAAGCGACATACCTTACAAGCGGGGCCGGTATAGCGCGACTGTTCGGAGCGACGTTCCAGCGACCTTCACCGTCGGGCTGAATTCAAAAATAGAAAAACCGCGTGGCATCCGTGAGGAGGAAGCGGCTGTCTAATCTGCCTGTTTAGAGGTCACGGCCGCTGCCTGATTGCGACTGGCCCGGATCGCGTACTGAAGCGATCCAGGTCGGTCGGATCTATTTCTATTGGTGGTCCCTGAACCTGGGCTCGTGTGCCAGCATAGAGGGCCCCGCGTGCCATAGATTCGCCACCACTGGTCTAGGCAAAGGAAGTGAGTGCACTGCTATTTTTCATGAACATTCAAGGCAGAAGCCTTTCTCAGAGATTTGCTTAGGCACAAATAACATCTCTAGATGTTCTCTAAAGGGTATCAAATCTTCAATTTTTAATTCAATTCCTTGAATATTTAGTCATCAGGGCATCGAGCCAATGTGTAGGCATCTTGGCCTTTTATTTCTGTCCTCTCCTGTAATAAATTCATATTCTCCCACTGTTGTGGAGAACCCCAACACACAGTTTGGGTTACACGTACCTTGAGTGGGGTGAAGGTCTTCTGTTTCTTTTCTGCTGTGCCATAGGAGTTGATACAGGAACCCCAGACACAGTGATAATAGTTACTAGAATAGAGTAATGTTTGAGGTTATTATCCTACAGAGAGTGTAATCTAGCCTGCTTTATATGGAGGAGGTTAGATTGGAGTGCTTTAGAAGAGATGATCAGTGCAAAGTGTATTATTGATGCCAAATGGCCATCCCTAGCCCAAGCTGTATTCCTTAACCCTAAGACTTAATACCACAATCAGGCCAAAGCTTTCTGTTTTTTATAGGTTTTGGATAGAGTGGGGAAGGAATAGAATGTATTTCCTCTCCACTCCACCCTTCCTATATGCAAAACTGAAAAACATTTTTTGGATGGAGATAGGCTTTAATGCCTGCTATAAATCCTTAACTGTAATCTGTAATTATAGCACATGGTACGTGTAGCCCCCACCACCCTGAGTGGAGTGGCTACTAAAATGCAGTGTACATCACATACACCCTCTCACATCATGTGCATCCCTATTGAGCTGTTGTTCACACAGTGTCAGTCTCTGTTCTACTGAAGTATTTTCTGCACTGAGAAAGCCTGAATGGATTGGTGAGTCTGGAGTCTAATGTTGCCTAAGGATGTTTGAAGCCCTATACCCTCTCTCCCAGTTTCGACTATTGTTCTGCAATAAAGCATTGAAAAAGTACTTCAAGTGACTGGTGCCCAATTTACTGTTCAAATCCCACAACCCGGCTAAGTCCCAGCTGCATGACTGACAGCTGGCTCTGCCTATCTGGAGGCAGAGCCAGCTGTACCCGCTCCCTCCCCCGTCCCTGACTGGCGGAAAGGGACGGCGGAATCAAGCCCTTTCCCTGTCACGGCAGAGAGCCGTGACAGGATCGAGAGGTGAGCGAACGCCGGTAACTGTTCGCTCACCTCCCGATCCACTGAGCCGACCTGTGACAGTCTCATTTTCACAGGTCGGCTAGAACTATGAGGTGAGTGAAAAGCACTCACCTCATAGTTCTCCTTTTAACTCTGTTATACTACTTGGTTATATCTTCACACACTGTTTTAGCCTACCTACTATCCCCCAATAGGATAGGGACCACCTCTGTCTCCGAGCACGCTTAGTGGCAGCGGTGATCCACTTGGCTGGTGATCCAGCCCTCTTAGATTTAGTAGAATCCCCACCTACCCTCTACGCCCCTGGTAGGCACTCCTATCTCCCCTCCCCTCTCCCCACTGCTTCTCCTACCCCATCTTTACATCTTCCCATACACCTCCTGCTTCCCCCTTTCCTCCCACCCCCCTTGCCCCCCATTTCAGTCATGGCAACTCTCAAAGTCCTCTCCTTAAACGTCAAGGGGTTGAACACCCCTGGAAAGAGGAGAATGATCCTTAATGACCTGCACTGTCAGGGGGCCGAAGTTGCATTCCTCCAGGAGACCCACTTCCAGATAGAACGTATCCCGCACATAGAGAATAGAAGATTCCCGATTGCTTACCATAGTGGGTCTCCAGACAAAAGATCCAGGGGAGTGAGTATCGTCCTCGCACACTCAGTACCCTGGACACTATTAGAGCAACATGGGGGGGAAGAAGGCAGGGTCCTTTTCTTGAAGGGAACCATTGGGTCCCAAGTGATGATGTTTATAGAGTGCGTCCTGACCAGACTGTCGGAGTTCCGGGAGGGTATGTTAGTGTTGGGTGGCGACTTTAACCTACTCCTGGGCCTTGACATGGACTCCTCGAGAGCCTCCTCCCATCTCTCCTTTGCCCCTCTACGGCGCCTAAAGCGGTGCCTCTTCTCCCACCAACTCATAAACGTTTGGCGTGTACAACACCCCTCCTCTAGGGACTACACCTTCTTCTCCTCTCTGCATCAAAGCTACACCCGCATAGTCCTCCTTCTAGTCCACCACAGTCAACTCTCCACGATCCACCAAACCTTCTGTGTGAGATCTAACGCAAACAACAGAGATCTAACCTGATCTAACAAAGATCTAACCAACTGCATATGTTTTGTTCAAAAATTTTGATATGGGGGGGCTAACCCGGCTGAGGTGGCTAAGGATCCACCCCTCAGAGTGAAGGTCAGCCCTCCCTACCCTTTGGGGGGTCCACCTCAGGCCTCTGGGGGTCAGGGGGGCGCTACACATGAAAAAGAAGACAGCCCCACTTATGGCGTCAGGTCTTTTCATACAGCTTTACAAACACTGCACACTGCAATCCCGTCTCAGACAGCCCCTTACTCATGCGTTTTACCCTCCCTAGTTCTCGGTCACAGAGATAGGGGAAGCAGGAAGGGCAACTTATTTAAAGCAAATGCATAAAATGTAACTAGATGTTAAAGGGATACACACACCATGTATAACAAAATGCACAAAGCTGTGGTGTAATATCCGTGTAATTCTGTATGACATTGTAAAATCCGGAGATGTCAATGTATTTGTTTCCCCTGGTTACCCTCTGAGCTATATTGGGTTATAAAGGGAACTGATTATGAGTTAGTTGTGTTGTGTTTCCTATTGCCTTTACTATTCAACTTGCTTGTCGCACTCCTCGCCTAATATCCCGTGCCCGTAGTGACTGCGGATGGCGCCACCAGTATCAGCAAGCATACAGTATATAGATGTCACCAGCACACCAAAATCCTTCCAGGATCACAAAAGGTTCATTTATTGGAGATTCTTGTCATAAAACAAGCGTTTCGGGGCTGCACAGGGTCCTTTTATCAGACTTATCATTGTCAATCTCCAGCTTTGTTATGTGCCAGCCCCCTCACTATGAGATGATGGGTTCCCAGCAGCCATTTATCAGTGTGTTTGAGTAATGGAGGGAGAGCTGACTGTGTGTAGGGAGAGTTAGTTGCTTCACTGTGCTATATTCTATTATATTACTGTGGATCAGGGGCGTCCTGAGGCTGGGTGACACCCGGAGCGGTGTCCAAGTGTCACACCCCCGAGACGTCATCGCGCACGCGCGACAGTATTCCGATACCTGCCGGCGGCCATCTCGGTGATGGACGCCGGCAGAGAGAGGAGGAGACAGCCACCCGGCGGGATGAGGTATGCTGCTGGGTCCCCTCCTCTCTCCTGATACTGTCGGGCGTTCGGTCCATGACCGAGCACCCGACTTTTCAGAGGGGGGTGACACCGAAATTACTGTAAGTCATTTTGGTGTCACCCCTCCAATGGTGTCACCCGGGTGCGGGCCGCACCCCCCTTGTGACGCCACTGCTGTGGATTGCAGTTTTTTTGTGGCTACATATTCTTGTGTATATGGACTGTATGTGATCACAGTACAGATACCCAGCAGTCTCTTTTATGACTAACTTTTTGTGCATTGCCATAGCTGCCATTACATTTAGGAAATCACTTTTATTGAAATGTCAGATGGGCCTAAAGGTAGAGGCAGAGGTTCTGCATGTGGAAGTAGTAGGGATTCTGCAGGACAAAGTGGTGGTTGGCCATGGTGGTTGGCCATGTCATCTAGAGGCACGGCACATCTGGCAGTGGCCATACCATACAGCCAAAGGACACAAAGGAAGTAGTGCGTCCTCTTCTTCCTCCTCCTCTTCTCCAAATCTGCCATAACCCCACAAACTGGCAATGAGGGGTCAGTGGAATTATTTCATCACACGATCACTGTATTGCTGCAGGAGGATGATATCGGTCATGTGCAAGTATCCCTCCTTGCAGATATTAATGATAAGGGCCATGGAGGGAGGAGACATCAGGCAGGGAGCAGCAAGAGGCAGTGATGTTCCAACAGTTGGAACTGACTGTAAAATGGGTTCTGGCGATGAGGAGAGGGAGGGATGATAAGGTGGCAGACCATCTGTGGGTGCCACCAATTAGGGGGAAGGAAATTCCTGAGGGAGAGGCAGAACAGCAGCAAGGGAGGATTTGTCAAGAGGCAGAAGCAGAATGCAGAGGAGTGAAGGGAACAAATGCCAGCTTGGCAAAACTGCTGGCTTTGTAGCTGTTTCCCTTCCAGCTTGTGGTATCACCTCCTTTCTGAATGGTTATGGCCCGTGTTACACTACAGTGGCTGGTACCCAGCTGCCATTATTTTTCCCCGAAGGCCATTCCCGCCCTCCACCAGAATGTGGAATATAATGTGTTTGTGTTGCTGGACCACGCCACCAGTGGCAGGGTACACATGACCATGGAACCAGGGGTAGGGATGGTACAATATCTTCACAGCATACTGGGTCAATCTGCTGGCTGCCGGGAATGATGCAGGGCCGGGCACAATGCTGAAGCTATTGGTGCTGCCACGTATTTTACGTTGGTGACAGCATATTCACCTGTACCCTCCTCATTGCCTAATGACTCCTTAGATCCACCAGTCTCCCCCAAGTGCCCAGAGTATATGCAAAGTCCCAGGCTAAATGCTGCCATTCTGTTTTGCTCCTAGGTGGGCTCTGCGGTTGTCTCTATGGGCTCTTGGGGGCTGTGCAGCTTACAGGTGGTCCATAAGTGCTCTTAGGTGGGCTCTGTATTTGTCTGTATGGGCTCTTGGGGGCTGTGCAGCTTACAGGTGGTCCATAAGTGCTCTTAGGTGGGCTCTGTATTTGTCTGTATGGGCTCTTGGGGGCTGTGCAGCTTACAGGTGGTCCATAAGTGCTCTTAGGTGGGCTCTGTATTTGTCTGTATGGGCTCTTGGGGGCTGTGCAGCTTACAGGTGGTCCATAAGTGCTCTTAGGTGGGCTCTGTATTTGTCTGTATGGGCTCTTGGGGGCTGTGCAGCTTACAGGTGGTCCATAAGTGCTCTTAGGTGGGCTCTGTATTTGTCTGTATGGGCTCTTGGGGGCTGTGCAGCTTACAGGTGGTCCATAAGTGCTTTTAGGTGGGCTCTACGGTTGTCTGTATGGGATCTTGGGGGCCGTGCAGCTTCAAGGTGGTTCATAAATGCTCTTAGGTGGGCCCTGCAGTTGTGTATGGGCTGGAGGGGGGATGGGCTGTGCAGCGTCCAGGTCATCTAAAATCCTTAAGTGGTCTCTAAGGAGGGCTATGTGGCTCCTAAGGGCAGATCCAGCTTTCTAATTAGACGGCCGCACGCTGCTGGCTAGGGCCCTGAGGGACCCCAGCGAGCGGCCATCTAATATGCTCTCCTATGTCTGAGGTAATGGCGCCAATGCTAGAGCGCGTGCACCTCACATACCTTGTTAGTGCACCTCACTGCGCCTGCGCGGCTCCTCGTCTCGTCCTCTCGTCACTGCGCTTGCGTGGCTGCAGACGACAGCATCTTCGAAGCTCTCTTCCGCGCCTGCGTGCCCGTCAGTGAACTTTGAAGCGGAACGGCGGACCTGGGCTCGCGTGCCAGCAGAAACGGCCCCGCGTGCCAGCTCTGGCACACGTGCCATAGGTTCGCCACCGCTGAACTAGTGTTCTTCCTGGACCACACACTCTGTGGCCTGCTAGACAGGGCACTGGAGGCACAGCAGTAGGAAGAAGAGAAGGACTTGCTGATGTTCCAGGACCAGTAGGATCTTTTTTACTAGGATCAATTCTCGGCGACATCACCAAGATCACTTGTACAAAGCGGGCAGGCAGTGGCTTCCCTGCTCTACATTTAGCCCTGCTTGCCCAAAGCATGGCTAAATGTAGAAAAGAACTGTGACGGACCGCCTGGTACCCCGACTGGGTACCTCCATCAGAAAACAGCTTCCTCTCCGCTGGAACCTGAATCCCAGTGTCCTCAGGAAGTCTTTTAAGCACAGACGCTCTTTGAACTTAATGAATGTCCTTAATTAGTAGACATGTGCGATTCGTTTCGTTATGAATCGGA
>NW_017310324.1:21567-24163 GCF_000935625.1 Nanorana parkeri | reverse complement strand
TCCCAGAGCCAGGAGCGGGGCCCCATATCATAGTGTCATGGTGACCACTAATAACTGAGCCCTCTGTGGTCATGTGACACCTCCAGCCACATAGTATGACAATCCCGGACTTCCCAGCATGCTGGAGAATCTCTGCAGTCCAACCTGTTTCCTCCACCCCATTGGTGGGATTGTCGGCCATCTTGTATTTTGCTTTCCCCTATTTATACCTTCTGGGGGTGTGGCTAGTACAAACGTTCATTTACAACATTAATTGGTAAAGAGTATCAGGTACAGCCGACGCGTTTCGGGGAGAGGACTGGAACACCCGGAATGGACCAGTGTGACCCCACGGGGATTCGGATCCCTACCCCAGGCCCATTATAGGGGAAGGTTGGCCATTGAGAGGGAGGGGACTGGAACACCCGGAATGGACCAGTGTGACCCCACGCGGATTCGGATCCCTACCCCAGGCCCATTATAGGGGAAGGTTGGCCATTGAGAGGGAGGGGACTGGAACACCCGGAATGGACCAGTGTGACCCCACGCGGATTCGGATCCCTACCCCAGGCCCATTATAGGGGAAGGTTGGCCATTGAGAGGGAGGGGACTGGAACACCCGGAATGGACCAGTGTGACCCCACGCGGATTCGGATCCCTACCCCAGGCCCATTATAGGGGAAGGTTGGCCATTGAGAGGGAGGGGACTGGAACACCCGGAATGGACCAGTGTGACCCCACGCGGATTCGGATCCCTACCCCAGGCCCATTATAGGGGAAGGTTGGCCATTGAGAGGGAGGGGACTGGAACACCCGGAATGGACCAGTGTGACCCCACGCGGATTCGGATCCCTACCCCAGGCCCATTATAGGGGAAGGTTGGCCATTGAGAGGGAGGGGACTGGAACACCCGGAATGGACCAGTGTGACCCCACGCGGATTCGGATCCCTACCCCAGGCCCATTATAGGGGAAGGTTGGCCATTGAGAGGGAGGGGACTGGAACACCCGGAATGGACCAGTGTGACCCCACGCGGATTCGGATCCCTACCCCAGGCCCATTATAGGGGAAGGTTGGCCATTGAGAGGGAGGGGACTGGAACACCCGGAATGGACCAGTGTGACCCCACGCGGATTCGGATCCCTACCCCAGGCCCATTATAGGGGAAGGTTGGCCATTGAGAGGGAGGGGACTGGAACACCCGGAATGGACCAGTGTGACCCCACGCGGATTCGGATCCCTACCCCAGGCCCATTATAGGGGAAGGTTGGCCATTGAGAGGGAGGGGACTGGAACACCCGGAATGGACCAGTGTGACCCCACGCGGATTCGGATCCCTACCCCAGGCCCATTATAGGGGAAGGTTGGCCATTGAGAGGGAGGGGACTGGAACACCCGGAATGGACCAGTGTGACCCCACGCGGATTCGGATCCCTACCCCAGGCCCATTATAGGGGAAGGTTGGCCATTGAGAGGGAGGGGACTGGAACACCCGGAATGGACCAGTGTGACCCCACGCGGATTCGGATCCCTACCCCAGGCCCATTATAGGGGAAGGTTGGCCATTGAGAGGGAGGGGACTGGAACACCCGGAATGGACCAGTGTGACCCCACGCGGATTCGGATCCCTACCCCAGGCCCATTATAGGGGAAGGTTGGCCATTGAGAGGGAGGGGACTGGAACACCCGGAATGGACCAGTGTGACCCCACGCGGATTCGGATCCCTACCCCAGGCCCATTATAGGGGAAGGTTGGCCATTGAGAGGGAGGGGACTGGAACACCCGGAATGGACCAGTGTGACCCCCACGGGGATTCGGATCCCTACCCCAGGCCCATTATAGGGGAAGGTTGGCCATTGAGAGGGAGGGGACTGGAACACCCGGAATGGACCAGTGTGACCCCCACGGGGATTCGGATCCCTACCCCAGGCCCATTATAGGGGAAGGTCGGCCATTGAGGGGGAAGTCACCTGGATGATCCGGCTGCTGAAGTTGGACACAGAGTCGTCATTGTGGAAGTCGTGGTTCCAGCGCTCTTGCTCCGCCCTCAGCTCCTCCTCCAGCCTCTGTGACACCCGGTTCTGAGAGACATAGAAAGGTGCTGAGTGGGGTCACCGGGGGAGGGGGATGGGCGCAGTCGGCCGTCACTTACCTGGACCAGGTCGCTGTATTTCTGCTCCAGCAGAGTCCGCATCTCCCGGGGCAGCAGAGGGCCGAGCTCCGAGGGGTTAATCAGCGGAGAGATTTCCTGCCGGGACAAGATGTCTCTGGAGAGGGAGGAGCCACAGACATGTCACACGGGACCCCATAGCAAGAACATTGAGGGGCCCGATAGCAAGAACATTGAGGGGCCCCATAGCAAGAACATTGAGGGGCCCTATTGCAAGAACATTGAGGGGCCCCATTGCAAGAACATCGAGGGGCCCCATAGCAAGAACATTGAGGGGCCCCATAGCAAGAACATTGAGGGGCCCCATAACAAGAACATTGAGGGGCCCCAAATATATTATTTCACTTAAATGCATTTCCCAAAAGATACTGAATATTCAATCAGTGTTTGGGGCCCCTGACTGCCCCTCCCCTGTGTCACATACCCCCGACTGCCCCTCCCCTGTG
>NW_017310324.1:685-17786 GCF_000935625.1 Nanorana parkeri | reverse complement strand
GGAAGGTCGGCCATTGAGGGGGAGGGGACTGGAACACACGGAATGGACCAGTGTGACCCCCACGGGGATTCGGATCCCTACCCCAGGCCCATTATAGGGGAAGGTTGGCCATTGAGAGGGAGGGGACTGGAACACCCGGAATGGACCAGTGTGACCCCCACGGGGATTCGGATCCCTACCCCAGCCCCATTTAGTCGTGGTTCCAGCGCTCTTGCTCCGCCCTCAGCTCCTCCTCCAGCCTCTGTGACACCCGGTTCTGAGAGACATAGAAAGGTGCTGAGTGGGGTCACCGGGGGAGGGGGATGGGCGCAGTCGGCCGTCACTTACCTGGACCAGGTCGCTGTATTTCTGCTCCAGCAGAGTCCGCATCTCCCGGGGCAGCAGAGGGCCGAGCTCCGAGGGGTTAATCAGCGGAGAGATTTCCTGCCGGGACAAGATGTCTCTGGAGAGGGAGGAGCCACAGACATGTCACACGGGACCCCATAGCAAGAACATTGAGGGGCCCGCTAGACAGAACATTGAGTTTTTTTTTGAGGGGCCCCATAGCAAGAACATTGAGGGGCCCTATTGCAAGAACATTGAGGGGCCCTATTGCAAGAACATTGAGGGGCCCCATAGCAAGAACATCGAGGGGCCCCATAGCAAGAACATTGAGGGGCCCCATAGCAAGAACATTGAGGGGCCCTATTGCAAGAACATTGAGGGGCCCCATAGCAAGAACATCGAGGGGCCCCATAGCAAGAACATTGAGGGGCCCCATAGCAAGAACATTGAGGGGCCCCATAACAAGAACATTGAGGGGCCCCAAATATATTATTTCACTTAAATGCATTTCCCAAAAGATACTGAATATTCAATCAGTGTTTGGGGCCCCTGACTGCCCCTCCCCTGTGCCACATCCCCCTGACTGGCCCTCCCCTGTGCCACATCCCCCTGACTGGCCCTCCCCTGTGCCACATCCCCCTGACTGGCCCTCCCCTGTGCCACATCCCCCTGACTGGCCCTCCCCTGTGCCACATCCCCCTGACTGGCCCTCCCCTGTGCCACATCCCCCTGACTGGCCCTCCCCTGTGCCACATCCCCCTGACTGGCCCTCCCCTGTGCCACATCCCCCTGACTGGCCCTCCCCTGTGCCACATCCCCCTGACTGGCCCTCCCCTGTGCCACATCCCCCTGACTGGCCCTCCCCTGTGCCACATCCCCCTGACTGGCCCTCCCCTGTGCCACATCCCCCTGACTGGCCCTCCCCTGTGCCACATCCCCCTGACTGGCCCTCCCCTGTGCCACATCCCCCTGACTGGCCCTCCCCTGTGCCACATCCCCCTGACTGGCCCTCCCCTGTGCCACATCCCCCTGACTGGCCCTCCCCTGTGCCACATCCCCCTGACTGGCCCTCCCCTGTGCCACATCCCCCTGACTGGCCCTCCCCTGTGCCACATCCCCCTGACTGGCCCTCCCCTGTGCCACATCCCCCTGACTGGCCCTCCCCTGTGCCACATCCCCCTGACTGGCCCTCCCCTGTGCCACATCCCCCTGACTGGCCCTCCCCTGTGCCACATCCCCCTGACTGGCCCTCCCCTGTGCCACATCCCCCTGACTGGCCCTCCCCTGTGCCACATCCCCCTGACTGGCCCTCCCCTGTGCCACATCCCCCTGACTGGCCCTCCCCTGTGCCACATCCCCCTGACTGGCCCTCCCCTGTGCCACATCCCCCTGACTGGCCCTCCCCTGTGCCACATCCCCCTGACTGGCCCTCCCCTGTGCCACATCCCCCTGACTGGCCCTCCCCTGTGCCACATCCCCCTGACTGGCCCTCCCCTGTGCCACATCCCCCTGACTGGCCCTCCCCTGTGCCACATCCCCCTGACTGGCCCTCCCCTGTGCCACATCCCCCTGACTGGCCCTCCCCTGTGCCACATCCCCCTGACTGGCCCTCCCCTGTGCCACATCCCCCTGACTGGCCCTCCCCTGTGCCACATCCCCCTGACTGGCCCTCCCCTGTGCCACATCCCCCTGACTGGCCCTCCCCTGTGCCACATCCCCCTGACTGGCCCTCCCCTGTGCCACATCCCCCTGACTGGCCCTCCCCTGTGCCACATCCCCCTGACTGGCCCTCCCCTGTGCCACATCCCCCTGACTGGCCCTCCCCTGTGCCACATCCCCCTGACTGGCCCTCCCCTGTGCCACATCCCCCTGACTGGCCCTCCCCTGTGCCACATCCCCCTGACTGGCCCTCCCCTGTGCCACATCCCCCTGACTGGCCCTCCCCTGTGCCACATCCCCCTGACTGGCCCTCCCCTGTGCCACATCCCCCTGACTGGCCCTCCCCTGTGCCACATCCCCCTGACTGGCCCTCCCCTGTGCCACATCCCCCTGACTGGCCCTCCCCTGTGCCACATCCCCCTGACTGGCCCTCCCCTGTGCCACATCCCCCTGACTGGCCCTCCCCTGTGCCACATCCCCCTGACTGGCCCTCCCCTGTGCCACATCCCCCTGACTGGCCCTCCCCTGTGCCACATCCCCCTGACTGGCCCTCCCCTGTGCCACATCCCCCTGACTGGCCCTCCCCTGTGCCACATCCCCCTGACTGGCCCTCCCCTGTGCCACATCCCCCTGACTGGCCCTCCCCTGTGCCACATCCCCCTGACTGGCCCTCCCCTGTGCCACATCCCCCTGACTGGCCCTCCCCTGTGCCACATCCCCCTGACTGGCCCTCCCCTGTGCCACATCCCCCTGACTGGCCCTCCCCTGTGCCACATCCCCCTGACTGGCCCTCCCCTGTGCCACATCCCCCTGACTGGCCCTCCCCTGTGCCACATCCCCCTGACTGGCCCTCCCCTGTGCCACATCCCCCTGACTGGCCCTCCCCTGTGCCACATCCCCCTGACTGGCCCTCCCCTGTGCCACATCCCCCTGACTGGCCCTCCCCTGTGCCACATCCCCCTGACTGGCCCTCCCCTGTGCCACATCCCCCTGACTGGCCCTCCCCTGTGCCACATCCCCCTGACTGGCCCTCCCCTGTGCCACATCCCCCTGACTGGCCCTCCCCTGTGCCACATCCCCCTGACTGGCCCTCCCCTGTGCCACATCCCCCTGACTGGCCCTCCCCTGTGCCACATCCCCCTGACTGGCCCTCCCCTGTGCCACATCCCCCTGACTGGCCCTCCCCTGTGCCACATCCCCCTGACTGGCCCTCCCCTGTGCCACATCCCCCTGACTGGCCCTCCCCTGTGCCACATCCCCCTGACTGGCCCTCCCCTGTGCCACATCCCCCTGACTGGCCCTCCCCTGTGCCACATCCCCCTGACTGGCCCTCCCCTGTGCCACATCCCCCTGACTGGCCCTCCCCTGTGCCACATCCCCCTGACTGGCCCTCCCCTGTGCCACATCCCCCTGACTGGCCCTCCCCTGTGCCACATCCCCCTGACTGGCCCTCCCCTGTGCCACATCCCCCTGACTGGCCCTCCCCTGTGCCACATCCCCCTGACTGGCCCTCCCCTGTGCCACATCCCCCTGACTGGCCCTCCCCTGTGCCACATCCCCCTGACTGGCCCTCCCCTGTGCCACATCCCCCTGACTGGCCCTCCCCTGTGCCACATCCCCCTGACTGGCCCTCCCCTGTGCCACATCCCCCTGACTGGCCCTCCCCTGTGCCACATCCCCCTGACTGGCCCTCCCCTGTGCCACATCCCCCTGACTGGCCCTCCCCTGTGCCACATCCCCCTGACTGGCCCTCCCCTGTGCCACATCCCCCTGACTGGCCCTCCCCTGTGCCACATCCCCCTGACTGGCCCTCCCCTGTGCCACATCCCCCTGACTGGCCCTCCCCTGTGCCACATCCCCCTGACTGGCCCTCCCCTGTGCCACATCCCCCTGACTGGCCCTCCCCTGTGCCACATCCCCCTGACTGGCCCTCCCCTGTGCCACATCCCCCTGACTGGCCCTCCCCTGTGCCACATCCCCCTGACTGGCCCTCCCCTGTGCCACATCCCCCTGACTGGCCCTCCCCTGTGCCACATCCCCCTGACTGGCCCTCCCCTGTGCCACATCCCCCTGACTGGCCCTCCCCTGTGCCACATCCCCCTGACTGGCCCTCCCCTGTGCCACATCCCCCTGACTGGCCCTCCCCTGTGCCACATCCCCCTGACTGGCCCTCCCCTGTGCCACATCCCCCTGACTGGCCCTCCCCTGTGCCACATCCCCCTGACTGGCCCTCCCCTGTGCCACATCCCCCTGACTGGCCCTCCCCTGTGCCACATCCCCCTGACTGGCCCTCCCCTGTGCCACATCCCCCTGACTGGCCCTCCCCTGTGCCACATCCCCCTGACTGGCCCTCCCCTGTGCCACATCCCCCTGACTGGCCCTCCCCTGTGCCACATCCCCCTGACTGGCCCTCCCCTGTGCCACATCCCCCTGACTGGCCCTCCCCTGTGCCACATCCCCCTGACTGGCCCTCCCCTGTGCCACATCCCCCTGACTGGCCCTCCCCTGTGCCACATCCCCCTGACTGGCCCTCCCCTGTGCCACATCCCCCTGACTGGCCCTCCCCTGTGCCACATCCCCCTGACTGGCCCTCCCCTGTGCCACATCCCCCTGACTGGCCCTCCCCTGTGCCACATCCCCCTGACTGGCCCTCCCCTGTGCCACATCCCCCTGACTGGCCCTCCCCTGTGCCACATCCCCCTGACTGGCCCTCCCCTGTGCCACATCCCCCTGACTGGCCCTCCCCTGTGCCACATCCCCCTGACTGGCCCTCCCCTGTGCCACATCCCCCTGACTGGCCCTCCCCTGTGCCACATCCCCCTGACTGGCCCTCCCCTGTGCCACATCCCCCTGACTGGCCCTCCCCTGTGCCACATCCCCCTGACTGGCCCTCCCCTGTGCCACATCCCCCTGACTGGCCCTCCCCTGTGCCACATCCCCCTGACTGGCCCTCCCCTGTGCCACATCCCCCTGACTGGCCCTCCCCTGTGCCACATCCCCCTGACTGGCCCTCCCCTGTGCCACATCCCCCTGACTGGCCCTCCCCTGTGCCACATCCCCCTGACTGGCCCTCCCCTGTGCCACATCCCCCTGACTGGCCCTCCCCTGTGCCACATCCCCCTGACTGGCCCTCCCCTGTGCCACATCCCCCTGACTGGCCCTCCCCTGTGCCACATCCCCCTGACTGGCCCTCCCCTGTGCCACATCCCCCTGACTGGCCCTCCCCTGTGCCACATCCCCCTGACTGGCCCTCCCCTGTGCCACATCCCCCTGACTGGCCCTCCCCTGTGCCACATCCCCCTGACTGGCCCTCCCCTGTGCCACATCCCCCTGACTGGCCCTCCCCTGTGCCACATCCCCCTGACTGGCCCTCCCCTGTGCCACATCCCCCTGACTGGCCCTCCCCTGTGCCACATCCCCCTGACTGGCCCTCCCCTGTGCCACATCCCCCTGACTGGCCCTCCCCTGTGCCACATCCCCCTGACTGGCCCTCCCCTGTGCCACATCCCCCTGACTGGCCCTCCCCTGTGCCACATCCCCCTGACTGGCCCTCCCCTGTGCCACATCCCCCTGACTGGCCCTCCCCTGTGCCACATCCCCCTGACTGGCCCTCCCCTGTGCCACATACCCCTGACTGCCCCTCCCTTCTGCCACATACCCCCGACTGCCCCTTCCCTGTGCCACATACCCCTGACTGCCCCTCCCCTGTGCCACATACCCCTGACTGCCCCTGCCCTGTGCCACATACCCCTGACTGCCCCTCCCCTGTGCCACATACCCCTCCCGGCACTCACCGGCAGTAGATGTTACTATTGAAGTCGAGGAGGAAGTAGATGTCGGTGGTCTCGGCGCTGCGCCGGGCGGCGGTGTTCAGCCATTCTGCCACACAGCGGTGATACGCCGAGAGATAAATCCGGAACACCTCGAAGTCTCGGGGATAGGCGCACACCTGCGGAGGCGGAGATCATCAATAAGGGGGACGTCCTACAACTCTGGGGGGTCACTCTCCGGCCTGAGCCCCTCCCCCACCATTCTCACCAGATAGTTCCTAACCCCCGTCATGTCCTCCACCACCGTCCTCTTCACTCTGTCGGCCTGGGACGGCAATGAGCCCATCTTCCCCTCCAGGTTCTTCTTCAGCCGTCCTTCCACACTGCGCCCAACCGCCTCCACCCATTGGCTCCTCATGTTCTTAGGGCCCGGAGGACCCCCCCGAGCCTCCTCCTGCTGGATGACTCCGATCACTTCCTCAAGTTTCTGATGTTTTCCTTTACAGTTCAGGGACTCGTCCACCACGGCCCACATTTCCTTCATCAGGGCCTCGTATAGGAGGGCCACATCCTTGGCTTGTCTGCCGGGACTCTTCACCCCCACCGGGCCGACCTCCCCATCACACTCGGCCTCCAGTTCCATGATGTGCTGGTCAGCGGAGCGCAGGTCCCTCTGCTGGACCAGGTGATGGATCTCCAGAACTGAGGGAGGGAAAGGAGGAGATGTCACTCAGTGACGGCGTATGGGGCCCGCCCCTAGAGGGGCAATAGAGACCGCAACTAGGGGGCAATAGAGACCGCCGCTGGAGGGAGGCACTGGAGACCGCCGCTGGAAGGAGGCACTAGAGACCGCCGCAGGAGGGAGGCACTAGAGACCGCCGCTAGGGGGAGGCAGTAGAGACCGCCGCTGGAGGGAGGCACTAGAGACCGCCGCTGGAGGGAGGCACTGGAGACCGCCGCTGGAGGGAGGCACTAGAGACCGCCGCTAGGGGGAGGCACTAGAGACCGCCGCTGGAGGGAGGCACTAGAGACCGCCGCTGGAGGGAGGCACTGGAGACCGCCGCTGGAGGGAGGCACTGGAGACCGCCGCTAGGGGGAGGCACTAGAGACCGCCACTAGGGGGAGGCACTAGAGACCGCCACTAGGGGGAGGCACTAGAGACCGCCACTGGGGGGAGGCACTAGAGACCGCCGCTGGAGGGAGGCACTAGAGACCGCCGCTGGAGGGAGGCACTAGAGACCGCTGCTGGAGGGAGGCACTAGAGACCGCCGCTAGGGGGAGGCACTAGAGACCGCCGCTAGGGGGAGGCACTAGAGACCGCCGCTAGGGGGAGGCACTAGAGACCGCCGCTAGGGGGAGGCACTAGAGACCGCCGCTAGGGGGAGGCACTAGAGACCGCCGCTAGGGGGAGGCACTAGAGACCGCCGCTGGAGGGAGGCACTAGAGACCGCCGCTGGAGGGAGGCACTGGAGACCGCCGCTAGAGGGAGGCACTAGAGACCGCCGCTGGAGGGAGGCACTAGAGACCGCCGCTGGAGGGAGGCACTAGAGACCGCCGCTGGAGGGAGGCACTAGAGACCGCCGCTGGAGGGAGGCACTAGAGACCGCCGCTGGAGGGAGGCACTAGAGACCGCCGCTGGAGGGAGGCACTAGAGACCGCCGCTGGAGGGAGGCACTAGAGACCGCCGCTGGAGGGAGGCACTAGAGACCGCCGCTGGAGGGAGGCACTAGAGACCGCCGCTGGAGGGAGGCACTAGAGACCGCCGCTGGAGGGAGGCACTAGAGACCGCCGCTGGAGGGAGGCACTAGAGACCGCCGCTGGAGGGAGGCACTAGAGACCGCCGCTGGAGGGAGGCACTAGAGACCGCCGCTGGAGGGAGGCACTAGAGACCGCCGCTGGAGGGAGGCACTAGAGACCGCCGCTGGAGGGAGGCACTAGAGACCGCCGCTGGAGGGAGGCACTAGAGACCGCCGCTGGAGGGAGGCACTAGAGACCGCCGCTGGAGGGAGGCACTAGAGACCGCCGCTGGAGGGAGGCACTAGAGACCGCCGCTGGAGGGAGGCACTAGAGACCGCCGCTGGAGGGAGGCACTAGAGACCGCCGCTGGAGGGAGGCACTAGAGACCGCCGCTGGAGGGAGGCACTAGAGACCGCCGCTGGAGGGAGGCACTAGAGACCGCTGCTGGAGGGAGGCACTAGAGACCGCCGCTGGAGGGAGGCACTAGAGACCGCCGCTGGAGGGAGGCACTGGAGACCGCCGCTAGGAGGAGGCACTAGAGACCGCCACTAGGGGGAGGCACTTGAGACCGCAACTAGGGGGAGGCACTAGAGACCGCTACTGGAGGGAGGCACTAGAGACCGCCGCAGGAGGGAGGCACTAGAGACCGCTGCTGGAGGGAGGCACTAGAGACCGCCGCTGGAGGGAGGCACTAGAGACCGCCGCTGGAGGGAGGCACTGGAGACCGCCGCTAGGAGGAGGCACTAGAGACCGCCACTAGGGGGAGGCACTTGAGACCGCAACTAGGGGGAGGCACTAGAGACCGCTGCTGGAGGGAGGCACTAGAGACCGCCGCTGGAGGGAGGCACTAGAGACCGCCGCTGGAGGGAGGCACTAGAGACCGCCGCTGGAGGGAGGCACTAGAGACCGCCGCTGGAGGGAGGCACTAGAGACCGCCGCTGGAGGGAGGCACTAGAGACCGCCGCTGGAGGGAGGCACTAGAGACCGCCGCTGGAGGGAGGCACTAGAGACCGCCGCTGGAGGGAGGCACTAGAGACCGCCGCTGGAGGGAGGCACTAGAGACCGCCGCTGGAGGGAGGCACTAGAGACCGCCGCTGGAGGGAGGCACTAGAGACCGCCGCTGGAGGGAGGCACTAGAGACCGCCGCTGGAGGGAGGCACTAGAGACCGCCGCTGGAGGGAGGCACTAGAGACCGCCGCTGGAGGGAGGCACTAGAGACCGCCGCTGGAGGGAGGCACTAGAGACCGCCGCTGGAGGGAGGCACTAGAGACCGCCGCTGGAGGGAGGCACTAGAGACCGCCGCTGGAGGGAGGCACTAGAGACCGCCGCTGGAGGGAGGCACTAGAGACCGCCGCTGGAGGGAGGCACTAGAGACCGCCGCTGGAGGGAGGCACTAGAGACCGCCGCTGGAGGGAGGCACTAGAGACCGCCGCTGGAGGGAGGCACTAGAGACCGCCGCTGGAGGGAGGCACTAGAGACCGCCGCTGGAGGGAGGCACTAGAGACCGCCGCTGGAGGGAGGCACTAGAGACCGCCGCTGGAGGGAGGCACTAGAGACCGCCGCTGGAGGGAGGCACTAGAGACCGCCGCTGGAGGGAGGCACTAGAGACCGCCGCTGGAGGGAGGCACTAGAGACCGCCGCTGGAGGGAGGCACTAGAGACCGCCGCTGGAGGGAGGCACTAGAGACCGCCGCTGGAGGGAGGCACTAGAGACCGCCGCTGGAGGGAGGCACTAGAGACCGCCGCTGGAGGGAGGCACTAGAGACCGCCGCTGGAGGGAGGCACTAGAGACCGCCGCTGGAGGGAGGCACTAGAGACCGCCGCTGGAGGGAGGCACTAGAGACCGCCGCTGGAGGGAGGCACTAGAGACCGCCGCTGGAGGGAGGCACTAGAGACCGCCGCTGGAGGGAGGCACTAGAGACCGCCGCTGGAGGGAGGCACTAGAGACCGCCGCTGGAGGGAGGCACTAGAGACCGCCGCTGGAGGGAGGCACTAGAGACCGCCGCTGGAGGGAGGCACTAGAGACCGCCGCTGGAGGGAGGCACTAGAGACCGCCGCTGGAGGGAGGCACTAGAGACCGCCGCTGGAGGGAGGCACTAGAGACCGCCGCTGGAGGGAGGCACTAGAGACCGCCGCTGGAGGGAGGCACTAGAGACCGCCGCTGGAGGGAGGCACTAGAGACCGCCGCTGGAGGGAGGCACTAGAGACCGCCGCTGGAGGGAGGCACTAGAGACCGCCGCTGGAGGGAGGCACTAGAGACCGCCGCTGGAGGGAGGCACTAGAGACCGCCGCTGGAGGGAGGCACTAGAGACCGCCGCTGGAGGGAGGCACTAGAGACCGCCGCTGGAGGGAGGCACTAGAGACCGCCGCTGGAGGGAGGCACTAGAGACCGCCGCTGGAGGGAGGCACTAGAGACCGCCGCTGGAGGGAGGCACTAGAGACCGCCGCTGGAGGGAGGCACTAGAGACCGCCGCTGGAGGGAGGCACTAGAGACCGCCGCTGGAGGGAGGCACTAGAGACCGCCGCTGGAGGGAGGCACTAGAGACCGCCGCTGGAGGGAGGCACTAGAGACCGCCGCTGGAGGGAGGCACTAGAGACCGCCGCTGGAGGGAGGCACTAGAGACCGCCGCTGGAGGGAGGCACTAGAGACCGCCGCTGGAGGGAGGCACTAGAGACCGCCGCTGGAGGGAGGCACTAGAGACCGCCGCTGGAGGGAGGCACTAGAGACCGCCGCTGGAGGGAGGCACTAGAGACCGCCGCTGGAGGGAGGCACTAGAGACCGCCGCTGGAGGGAGGCACTAGAGACCGCCGCTGGAGGGAGGCACTAGAGACCGCCGCTGGAGGGAGGCACTAGAGACCGCCGCTGGAGGGAGGCACTAGAGACCGCCGCTGGAGGGAGGCACTAGAGACCGCCGCTGGAGGGAGGCACTAGAGACCGCCGCTGGAGGGAGGCACTAGAGACCGCCGCTGGAGGGAGGCACTAGAGACCGCCGCTGGAGGGAGGCACTAGAGACCGCCGCTGGAGGGAGGCACTAGAGACCGCCGCTGGAGGGAGGCACTAGAGACCGCCGCTGGAGGGAGGCACTAGAGACCGCCGCTGGAGGGAGGCACTAGAGACCGCCGCTGGAGGGAGGCACTAGAGACCGCCGCTGGAGGGAGGCACTAGAGACCGCCGCTGGAGGGAGGCACTAGAGACCGCCGCTGGAGGGAGGCACTAGAGACCGCCGCTGGAGGGAGGCACTAGAGACCGCCGCTGGAGGGAGGCACTAGAGACCGCCGCTGGAGGGAGGCACTAGAGACCGCCGCTGGAGGGAGGCACTAGAGACCGCCGCTGGAGGGAGGCACTAGAGACCGCCGCTGGAGGGAGGCACTAGAGACCGCCGCTGGAGGGAGGCACTAGAGACCGCCGCTGGAGGGAGGCACTAGAGACCGCCGCTGGAGGGAGGCACTAGAGACCGCCGCTGGAGGGAGGCACTAGAGACCGCCGCTGGAGGGAGGCACTAGAGACCGCCGCTGGAGGGAGGCACTAGAGACCGCCGCTGGAGGGAGGCACTAGAGACCGCCGCTGGAGGGAGGCACTAGAGACCGCCGCTGGAGGGAGGCACTAGAGACCGCCGCTGGAGGGAGGCACTAGAGACCGCCGCTGGAGGGAGGCACTAGAGACCGCCGCTGGAGGGAGGCACTAGAGACCGCCGCTGGAGGGAGGCACTAGAGACCGCCGCTGGAGGGAGGCACTAGAGACCGCCGCTGGAGGGAGGCACTAGAGACCGCCGCTGGAGGGAGGCACTAGAGACCGCCGCTGGAGGGAGGCACTAGAGACCGCCGCTGGAGGGAGGCACTAGAGACCGCCGCTGGAGGGAGGCACTAGAGACCGCCGCTGGAGGGAGGCACTAGAGACCGCCGCTGGAGGGAGGCACTAGAGACCGCCGCTGGAGGGAGGCACTAGAGACCGCCGCTGGAGGGAGGCACTAGAGACCGCCGCTGGAGGGAGGCACTAGAGACCGCCGCTGGAGGGAGGCACTAGAGACCGCCGCTGGAGGGAGGCACTAGAGACCGCCGCTGGAGGGAGGCACTAGAGACCGCCGCTGGAGGGAGGCACTAGAGACCGCCGCTGGAGGGAGGCACTAGAGACCGCCGCTGGAGGGAGGCACTAGAGACCGCCGCTGGAGGGAGGCACTAGAGACCGCCGCTGGAGGGAGGCACTAGAGACCGCCGCTGGAGGGAGGCACTAGAGACCGCCGCTGGAGGGAGGCACTAGAGACCGCCGCTGGAGGGAGGCACTAGAGACCGCCGCTGGAGGGAGGCACTAGAGACCGCCGCTGGAGGGAGGCACTAGAGACCGCCGCTGGAGGGAGGCACTAGAGACCGCCGCTGGAGGGAGGCACTAGAGACCGCCGCTGGAGGGAGGCACTAGAGACCGCCGCTGGAGGGAGGCACTAGAGACCGCCGCTGGAGGGAGGCACTAGAGACCGCCGCTGGAGGGAGGCACTAGAGACCGCCGCTGGAGGGAGGCACTAGAGACCGCCGCTGGAGGGAGGCACTAGAGACCGCCGCTGGAGGGAGGCACTAGAGACCGCCGCTGGAGGGAGGCACTAGAGACCGCCGCTGGAGGGAGGCACTAGAGACCGCCGCTGGAGGGAGGCACTAGAGACCGCCGCTGGAGGGAGGCACTAGAGACCGCCGCTGGAGGGAGGCACTAGAGACCGCCGCTGGAGGGAGGCACTAGAGACCGCCGCTGGAGGGAGGCACTAGAGACCGCCGCTGGAGGGAGGCACTAGAGACCGCCGCTGGAGGGAGGCACTAGAGACCGCCGCTGGAGGGAGGCACTAGAGACCGCCGCTGGAGGGAGGCACTAGAGACCGCCGCTGGAGGGAGGCACTAGAGACCGCCGCTGGAGGGAGGCACTAGAGACCGCCGCTGGAGGGAGGCACTAGAGACCGCCGCTGGAGGGAGGCACTAGAGACCGCCGCTGGAGGGAGGCACTAGAGACCGCCGCTGGAGGGAGGCACTAGAGACCGCCGCTGGAGGGAGGCACTAGAGACCGCCGCTGGAGGGAGGCACTAGAGACCGCCGCTGGAGGGAGGCACTAGAGACCGCCGCTGGAGGGAGGCACTAGAGACCGCCGCTGGAGGGAGGCACTAGAGACCGCCGCTGGAGGGAGGCACTAGAGACCGCCGCTGGAGGGAGGCACTAGAGACCGCCGCTGGAGGGAGGCACTAGAGACCGCCGCTGGAGGGAGGCACTAGAGACCGCCGCTGGAGGGAGGCACTAGAGACCGCCGCTGGAGGGAGGCACTAGAGACCGCCGCTGGAGGGAGGCACTAGAGACCGCCGCTGGAGGGAGGCACTAGAGACCGCCGCTGGAGGGAGGCACTAGAGACCGCCGCTGGAGGGAGGCACTAGAGACCGCCGCTGGAGGGAGGCACTAGAGACCGCCGCTGGAGGGAGGCACTAGAGACCGCCGCTGGAGGGAGGCACTAGAGACCGCCGCTGGAGGGAGGCACTAGAGACCGCCGCTGGAGGGAGGCACTAGAGACCGCCGCTGGAGGGAGGCACTAGAGACCGCCGCTGGAGGGAGGCACTAGAGACCGCCGCTGGAGGGAGGCACTAGAGACCGCCGCTGGAGGGAGGCACTAGAGACCGCCGCTGGAGGGAGGCACTAGAGACCGCCGCTGGAGGGAGGCACTAGAGACCGCCGCTGGAGGGAGGCACTAGAGACCGCCGCTGGAGGGAGGCACTAGAGACCGCCGCTGGAGGGAGGCACTAGAGACCGCCGCTGGAGGGAGGCACTAGAGACCGCCGCTGGAGGGAGGCACTAGAGACCGCCGCTGGAGGGAGGCACTAGAGACCGCCGCTGGAGGGAGGCACTAGAGACCGCCGCTGGAGGGAGGCACTAGAGACCGCCGCTGGAGGGAGGCACTAGAGACCGCCGCTGGAGGGAGGCACTAGAGACCGCCGCTGGAGGGAGGCACTAGAGACCGCCGCTGGAGGGAGGCACTAGAGACCGCCGCTGGAGGGAGGCACTAGAGACCGCCGCTGGAGGGAGGCACTAGAGACCGCCGCTGGAGGGAGGCACTAGAGACCGCCGCTGGAGGGAGGCACTAGAGACCGCCGCTGGAGGGAGGCACTAGAGACCGCCGCTGGAGGGAGGCACTAGAGACCGCCGCTGGAGGGAGGCACTAGAGACCGCCGCTGGAGGGAGGCACTAGAGACCGCCGCTGGAGGGAGGCACTAGAGACCGCCGCTGGAGGGAGGCACTAGAGACCGCCGCTGGAGGGAGGCACTAGAGACCGCCGCTGGAGGGAGGCACTAGAGACCGCCGCTGGAGGGAGGCACTAGAGACCGCCGCTGGAGGGAGGCACTAGAGACCGCCGCTGGAGGGAGGCACTAGAGACCGCCGCTGGAGGGAGGCACTAGAGACCGCCGCTGGAGGGAGGCACTAGAGACCGCCGCTGGAGGGAGGCACTAGAGACCGCCGCTGGAGGGAGGCACTAGAGACCGCCGCTGGAGGGAGGCACTAGAGACCGCCGCTGGAGGGAGGCACTAGAGACCGCCGCTGGAGGGAGGCACTAGAGACCGCCGCTGGAGGGAGGCACTAGAGACCGCCGCTGGAGGGAGGCACTAGAGACCGCCGCTGGAGGGAGGCACTAGAGACCGCCGCTGGAGGGAGGCACTAGAGACCGCCGCTGGAGGGAGGCACTAGAGACCGCCGCTGGAGGGAGGCACTAGAGACCGCCGCTGGAGGGAGGCACTAGAGACCGCCGCTGGAGGGAGGCACTAGAGACCGCCGCTGGAGGGAGGCACTAGAGACCGCCGCTGGAGGGAGGCACTAGAGACCGCCGCTGGAGGGAGGCACTAGAGACCGCCGCTGGAGGGAGGCACTAGAGACCGCCGCTGGAGGGAGGCACTAGAGACCGCCGCTGGAGGGAGGCACTAGAGACCGCCGCTGGAGGGAGGCACTAGAGACCGCCGCTGGAGGGAGGCACTAGAGACCGCCGCTGGAGGGAGGCACTAGAGACCGCCGCTGGAGGGAGGCACTAGAGACCGCCGCTGGAGGGAGGCACTAGAGACCGCCGCTGGAGGGAGGCACTAGAGACCGCCGCTGGAGGGAGGCACTAGAGACCGCCGCTGGAGGGAGGCACTAGAGACCGCCGCTGGAGGGAGGCACTAGAGACCGCCGCTGGAGGGAGGCACTAGAGACCGCCGCTGGAGGGAGGCACTAGAGACCGCCGCTGGAGGGAGGCACTAGAGACCGCCGCTGGAGGGAGGCACTAGAGACCGCCGCTGGAGGGAGGCACTAGAGACCGCCGCTGGAGGGAGGCACTAGAGACCGCCGCTGGAGGGAGGCACTAGAGACCGCCGCTGGAGGGAGGCACTAGAGACCGCCGCTGGAGGGAGGCACTAGAGACCGCCGCTGGAGGGAGGCACTAGAGACCGCCGCTGGAGGGAGGCACTAGAGACCGCCGCTGGAGGGAGGCACTAGAGACCGCCGCTGGAGGGAGGCACTAGAGACCGCCGCTGGAGGGAGGCACTAGAGACCGCCGCTGGAGGGAGGCACTAGAGACCGCCGCTGGAGGGAGGCACTAGAGACCGCCGCTGGAGGGAGGCACTAGAGACCGCCGCTGGAGGGAGGCACTAGAGACCGCCGCTGGAGGGAGGCACTAGAGACCGCCGCTGGAGGGAGGCACTAGAGACCGCCGCTGGAGGGAGGCACTAGAGACCGCCGCTGGAGGGAGGCACTAGAGACCGCCGCTGGAGGGAGGCACTAGAGACCGCCGCTGGAGGGAGGCACTAGAGACCGCCGCTGGAGGGAGGCACTAGAGACCGCCGCTGGAGGGAGGCACTAGAGACCGCCGCTGGAGGGAGGCACTAGAGACCGCCGCTGGAGGGAGGCACTAGAGACCGCCGCTGGAGGGAGGCACTAGAGACCGCCGCTGGAGGGAGGCACTAGAGACCGCCGCTGGAGGGAGGCACTAGAGACCGCCGCTGGAGGGAGGCACTAGAGACCGCCGCTGGAGGGAGGCACTAGAGACCGCCGCTGGAGGGAGGCACTAGAGACCGCCGCTGGAGGGAGGCACTAGAGACCGCCGCTGGAGGGAGGCACTAGAGACCGCCGCTGGAGGGAGGCACTAGAGACCGCCGCTGGAGGGAGGCACTAGAGACCGCCGCTGGAGGGAGGCACTAGAGACCGCCGCTGGAGGGAGGCACTAGAGACCGCCGCTGGAGGGAGGCACTAGAGACCGCCGCTGGAGGGAGGCACTAGAGACCGCCGCTGGAGGGAGGCACTAGAGACCGCCGCTGGAGGGAGGCACTAGAGACCGCCGCTGGAGGGAGGCACTAGAGACCGCCGCTGGAGGGAGGCACTAGAGACCGCCGCTGGAGGGAGGCACTAGAGACCGCCGCTGGAGGGAGGCACTAGAGACCGCCGCTGGAGGGAGGCACTAGAGACCGCCGCTGGAGGGAGGCACTAGAGACCGCCGCTGGAGGGAGGCACTAGAGACCGCCGCTGGAGGGAGGCACTAGAGACCGCCGCTGGAGGGAGGCACTAGAGACCGCCGCTGGAGGGAGGCACTAGAGACCGCCGCTGGAGGGAGGCACTAGAGACCGCCGCTGGAGGGAGGCACTAGAGACCGCCGCTGGAGGGAGGCACTAGAGACCGCCGCTGGAGGGAGGCACTAGAGACCGCCGCTGGAGGGAGGCACTAGAGACCGCCGCTGGAGGGAGGCACTAGAGACCGCCGCTGGAGGGAGGCACTAGAGACCGCCGCTGGAGGGAGGCACTAGAGACCGCCGCTGGAGGGAGGCACTAGAGACCGCCGCTGGAGGGAGGCACTAGAGAACGCCGCTGGAGGCCGCCGCTAGGGGGAGGCACTAGAGACCGTCGCTGGAGGGAGGCACTAGAGACCGCCGCTGGAGGGAGGCACTAGAGACCGCCGCTGGAGGCCGCCACTAGGGGGAGGCACTAGAGACCGCCGCTGGAGGGAGGCACTAGAGACCGCTGCTGGAGGCCGCCACTAGGGGGAGGCACTAGAGACCGTCGCTGGAGGGAGGCACTAGAGACCGCAACTAGAGGCCGCCACTAGCGGGAGGCACGGCTCAGGTAAAGAGAACCTGCCATAGGCTGAGCTCCTCCGGAAGATGCCGACACCCGGCCAATCAGAATTCACCACCAGCGGGGCCACCATTGGAAAGGATTGGATGCTCATGAGCTGGTATGTCAGAGCCGGAAGGGGATTGGCTGGTTGGTTTGGGGAAGGACTCTCACATGTCTGTCTGTTCTATCAGTATACATTGCGGTGGGATGGTGGATGTCTCTAGGGGCGTGGCCAGAAATGTCAGACCTCATGTATATCATATTGATGGGGCCCCATACGGTGTCAGGCTGCCTCTGCTGTGCCCCCGAGGCCTATAATTCCCCCCAGGACTCACACTGATGACATGGAGCAGCCAGGCGTTGTGATAGGGTAACTCTGCTCCTCAGGGGCAGGCCCACCCAAAGCCACGCCAATGCCTAGCCCGTGCCTTGTATGTGGTGACTGTGTCCTCCCTCATGATCAACCAATCAGATCCAACATTCAATGAGGTGGGGGAAGGGTGATGGATAGGGTAAGTTA
>NW_017310324.1:0-673 GCF_000935625.1 Nanorana parkeri | reverse complement strand
CCCCCGCCCCCATTGGAGGTGTGGCCACAGAAGAGGAGAACATCACAAATAATTGGGTCTGGAGGTCTGCAGGCATCATTGAGGGGCCACATTGCCACATGTTTTATTTCTTCCTGACTGACCTACCTGAGAGGGGCTCCCGGACCTTCTCGGGCTCCCGGGCCCCTTCATTCCTCTCCAGGACCACTTCCACCAATGATTCTCTCTGGGAGCGGTTTCCTGAGGTTCCTCCTCCGCCGGCTCCGAGCCACAGGAAGGAAAGACGTTTGACTCCGCCCCCAGGACCTCCGCCATCCTCTTCTGCTCCCTCCTTTCTGCGCCCCAGTGACAACAGGCTGACATCTTCTGACTTACGTCTTCCCCACCTCTTGTCAGGGGCCCCGAGGACCCCAAGAAGGCTCTTCCCTCCTTTCCAGAACGGTGACAGGTGAGCAATCTTCTCCAGCGTTCCTCTGCGCTTCGCGTCCGTCCCCAACGGCTTCCCCTCCCCCTCCTCCTCCAGGAATGGATTACCCCCCTCAGGGGACGGACGGTCCAAGGGGGTGTCGGCATCAAAAGGGTTGGGGGCGGTGCCTGGCATGGCCTCAGTTCTACAGGAAGAGGAAATACAATGTCATACTACCCACCCAACACCCTGTCCTACTACCCAACCAACACCCCCTCCTCCCTGTCC
>NW_017310323.1:23770-24190 GCF_000935625.1 Nanorana parkeri | reverse complement strand
TACCACGGCGGTCTATGCCCAGCGGGTGTATCGGTGGACCTTTAAGGCTGAAGTTACGAAATTTGCTGAAACTGGAGAGACTATAGGCTCTGGGCCTAGAGACTGGCCTGGTAGGTCAAGAAGGACCATGAGGCCATGTAAAGGACTGGGTGCAGAACCCATAAAATGCTTTCGTTGCCATGGGTTAGGACATATTGCTGCTAATTGTCCTTTGACGGATGAACCTATGCAATGTGATTATGCTATGTTGAGAAAACGCATGTCTTTCTTTGCACAAGTGGTGTGTACTGCATCATGTCAGGAACGTATTGAGAGACAGATGTGTGTTATTTCAGTTGACGGAAAGCCAGTTACAGCTCTGCTAGATTCTAGTAGTGTAGTAACTCTGGTCAGAGCCGACTTTCTCAGCCTCAGCAGGTA
>NW_017310323.1:21977-22485 GCF_000935625.1 Nanorana parkeri | reverse complement strand
AGAATTGGGATTTCTTATTGCCATATCTCATGTTTGCTATCAGGGAGGTATAGGCATCCACAGGATACTCCCTTTTTGAACTATTGTATGGCAGGCATCCCAGATACCTTCTAGATATTGCTAAGAAAACCTGGGAGGGTGAGACCACCTCTTATAGGAGTGTCATCGAGCATATCTCGATGATGCAGGACAGAATTGCAGCTGTCATGCCCCTGGTACGGGAACATATGGAGCAAGCCCAGGAAGCACAGAGAAGGGTTTAAATGGGGGCGCCAAAGTACGTAGCTTTAACCCCGGGGATAGAGTCCTAGTGCTAGTCCCAACAGTTGAGAGTAAATTCCTGGCAAAATGGCAAGGCCCCTATGAAGTAATTGAAAGAAGAGGCGAAGTAAACTATAAAGTTCACCAGCCAGGGAGAAGGAAACCCGAGGAAATCTATCATGTCAACCTCTTAAAGCCCTGGAGGGACAGAGAAGCATTGGTGGCTATCCCAACCCCTCGAAAAAAT
>NW_017310323.1:21688-21962 GCF_000935625.1 Nanorana parkeri | reverse complement strand
AGGCCCCTCCACACCTGCAGTCCCAATAGCTGAAACCTTATCGGTGGCTCAACATAAGGAGGTAAAAGAGTTTCTGAGAAGAAATACAGATTTTTTCTCTGAAATGCCTGGATTGACCAGAGTCATACAGCATGACATAATTACTGAACCTGGTGTTCATGTAAATATAAAGCCGTATAGAATACCCGAAGCTAGACGAGAAGCGTTCACGGAAGAAATAAAGAAAATGTTATAATTGGGGGTGATCGAAGAGTCCCATAGTGATTGGTCAAGT
>NW_017310323.1:0-18149 GCF_000935625.1 Nanorana parkeri | reverse complement strand
TATGGCTGGAGGTCTGAGAAGGCCTCGTTACCCTAATGTCATCATCTCTGCATAACCAAAAGGCCCCTACCCGCAAGACACCGACTCAGGGACAACCACCGGATTGTTGTATAATAAGTGGGGGCCGGTGGGCGGGAAGTTCCTCGCCGCGTGCTAATTCCCAACTGACCAGGAAGAATTCTCCGCCCTCTCATCCTACTGTGAAGCCCCTCCTAGACCACCTATAACTCGGCCAATCAGGTAAGTGCCCCCTCCATTTTGAAAAAAAACCTTGACCTTGAACCCTCCTTCCTGTCCCCATGTTCGCCCTGTCATGTAGTCCCTCCGCCTATTTCTTTTCTGTCATTAGCTCCGTGACTATCTTGACTAGGGCACGGCATAGGTTCCTTCTTGCACCAGAAGACCCTGCTACGCCACCTCCCCTCAATAACTACAAACCCCCCAAATAACAGACCACACCATTTTTTTGGGTATAACTGGCTGTAGCAGCCCTTTATTACAAAAAACATCATAACGTAAACCAATATATACCTAAACATTAGATTAATGTAATCAACAATTAACTAAATTATGTGTGTGTCCATGCACACACGGCCACACCTCTATACCAATATATATGCATGGACACACACATATGGCTGGAGGTCTGAGAAGGCCTTGTTACCCTAATGTCACCATCTCTGCATAACCAAAAGGCCCCTAGCCGCAAGACACCGACTCAGGGACAACCACCGGATTGTTGCAGAGACATTTTCCACCTCATACTGTACTGGTCAGCATGCCTGCTGACTCCGCCACAGCAACTAAGTGTGACACCTTACACTTGGGTGCCCCGCCACACCCGAAGAGCTCGCTGAATGCCATCCTGAAGGCCCAGGCACCACATGTCGGTGCCCACAGCATTCAAATGAACTCCATCCCCGCCCAAATATTGCGCTGTATCCTGCTCCAAGTCACGATGACGGATTACAAGACCCCCATTACGGACAAAAAAGCGGCCCACCTCCTTGTTAACCTTTATCCGTGCTGTGTTCAGCCGTTCCACCGACCTAGCCAAACGCCAGGAAGTGCGGGCCACAATCTCTGACCACACTATTAAGGTTCCTGGGAACGCTGAACGAAGCCGCAGAAAATCAAATTTTACATAGCGGATGAGCTCTCTCATGGAACGAAGACCCAGATCGTTCCCGCCGACATGTAGGATCAAGACGTCCGGCGCCCTATCCAACCGCACAAACCGATGTACTTCCTACGACTGCCACACTTGTAAGTCCGACCTATGATCCCTTGTCAACCACACAAAGTGTAAAGGCGCCCGGATTCCAGCCGTCGCGGCCGCCAACTGTCGGCAAAATACCCTCCCCATTGGCATGATCTTACAGGCAAAATTCAGTTTGCCAAGAATTGATTGGAGCTGCCGCAAGCGGAGCTTACGTTTGCCAATTGTCTCCCGAATCTCAATCTGAAGGGCCACCAATTTATCCTCCGGTAAGCGACACTCCATAGCCTCTGAATCGATCACAATGCCTAAAAAACTAAGCACTGTGGTAGGACCTTCAGTCTTGTCTGACGCCAACGGAACCAATAAGCGCAAAGCCACATGCTGTAACGTAGCCAGCAACACACCACACATGGTAGACTCAGGAGGGCCTATGCACAGAAAATCATCTAAATAGTGAATGACTGAATTGACACCTGCCACTTCCCGGACCACCCATTCCAAGAATGAGCTAAAGGTTTCAAACAAGGCACAAGAAATAGAACAACCCATCGGTCCACGAAATAGGATCCCTGCCACAGACAACCGAGCAACGAAAAACTATCTGGGTGGACCGGCAACAACCGAAAGGCAGACTCTACATCCGTTTTAGCCAACAATGCACCCCGCCCATACCGACGCACCCAAGATACAGCCGCATGAAAAGACGTGTAGGACACCGTACAAACAGCCGGGTCGATCGCATCATTTACCGAACCCCCTCTGGCGTAAGATAGATGATGTATCAAACGAAATGCATTGGGTTCCTTTTTCGGCACCACCCCCAAAGGTGAAACCACCAGATTGTCCAGAGGAGGAGAGGAAAAAGGACCCCCCATGCGGCCCAAACGCATCTCCTTAAAGAACTTGTCCGACACGACCGAGGGATGCTGAAGCGCTGACTTCAAGTTACCAGCAACTGGAGGAATAACAGACAAAGAGCACAGGATACGAAAACCTCGGGCCGGCACCCGCAGTCACACCCGACCTGTCTGCTCTCACCACCCGGAGTCTTCCGCCCACCGAGGGCCCTTCAGAGGCCACAGGCTGTCCCGTGCGGCGCCCGCTCCGACAAACAGCCGCGGGGTCAGGCACCGGACCAGCCAGCCCAGGCATAGCCATAGATGAGGAGGAGGGGCCGCCGGCCGTACCTCGTGACGGGCCGGCGCCCGCAGCTTGACGCGTCCCTCGCCGAGCCACCTCACAGACCGGAACATCGCCATGTGAGGCGGCCGAAAGCTCCAGACTGGCAGCAGGTAGGGAGGTATGAACCGTGGGGTGTCCGGACCACATTCTCTCCCTTGGGCTCCGCCTGGGATGAGGATTCCTCCCAGGCCCACTGCTACCCAGCGCAGGAGCATGCTTGGACGGTGGGCCTGGAGGGTCCCTGGAGGGGCTCCTAACGCGGCGCTGAGCCCTCAAATTGGAACTGGCCTCGGGGGAGAAGTGCGCAGGAGGCCTAGACCTCCTCGCACGTGAGGCCCGACCTGTAGGGATAGGTTGAGTTCCCTGCAGGAGAACAGAAACCTGGTGCTGAAGCCAATCTGCACCATGCTCAGCAGCGGCTGCTTGTAGTTGGGCCATTAAGCCATCTAAATTAGCCATTTTGTTTTTCAGAAATCAGGACAGCCTGGGACAGGGAGAAGTTCCTCGCCGTGTGCTAATTACCAACTGACCAGGAAGAATTCTCCGCCCCCTCATCCTACTGTGAAGCCCCTCCTAGACTACCTATAACTCGGCCAATCAGGTAAGTGCCCCCTCCATTTTGAAGAAAAACCTTGATCCCTCCTTCCTGTTCCCATGTTCGCCCTGTCATGTAGTCCCTCCGCGTATTTCTTTTCTGTCATTAGCTCCGTGACTATCTGTCATGTCAGTATTTGGAACTAAGTGAAGCTAGTTATCAAAACAATTGCTGCATCATACAAAACCACAACACTATATTTATTATAACACCTATAACGTACCTCTTAAAATAACTAAATTACTTACTAAGCAAGCAAGCATGTTTTGATAAAAGTCAATATGGTATTTACAACAATTTGCACACAGTCATTCCTTGGCACTTACAAAAAACACTAACATACTTCCAACAAAACATAACTACAGTAAAATATACCAGAAATGAAAGACTGAATAATGTATGACATTAGGATTATTTGGCTGAGCCTGACAAGACTTTTGCAAATGTATACAATATCCTATATATATTTATACTGTATATATTTACAAAACTACAGTATGTCTGACATTGGTGGCTGAGGGCATGTTAAAGTGACATTAAAGTCAAAAATTGTTTTCCCTCCCCCCAATGTTAATGTTAGCACTTACCTTAAATGAGGTTTCTTAATCCGATCTTCCTCTTCTTTCCTGATGTTTTCATCTGTCCTTCCAGTTGTGTGGCGGCTCTCCTATCCAGCGCTGACTCCTCTCTGCTTGCAGGCACTTCCGATCCACGCGTCCATAGACTTACCTTGCGTCTCTGCTCGTCTCCCGGCCGAAAACCTGAACTGCGCATGCGCCTCCCCCAAGATGCTTTGCGGCCACCCGAGCAGTTTCAGATTCTCGGGCGGGAGCGCGCAACGAAAACAGGGTAAGTGTAAACCGCTGTTAGAAGCGGGGTTTTTTTTGTTTTTGTTTTTTACTTTTTGTCTATATCTACTGCTTGCTAGCAGTAGATATAGGCTAAAAAATGAGGGTTTAGAACCCCTTCATGTCCTCCTCTCCCCAATAGAACATCTTATATTATCATAGCCATGATTAGTCACTTCTCTTGTTACTGCTTTACATGCAAGCTGTCCAAAATAAAGGACAGTGATTGGGTTGTAACAAACTTTTAAGATTGTCATGTGCTCTTGAATCATTGTAGCACCAGAGTATTTAAATCATGTTTATAAAGGTTGACTTTTGCAAGCACCCTGGCACATTTGTTGGAAAGCATTGTCTACATGTAAAATAAAAAAAAGAATACCTAAACACTACATTACATGTTACATTAACAACATACAGTTATCAGAATAAATTATTTTATCTAAGCATCACCCGCAAAGAAGACACTTTATACTCACCTGTCCAGACACCCATCCATCTCATCTCTGCTCAAGATTTACGGCCGCCTGAACATTTTTCATGTTCCTTGTGTGCCAGATGCCTGCTCTTCCATTGGGCCCTGTGGTTCCTTCCGCTAACTCCAACATCAATACTGTGTCCTGCAGTTACATAGGGGCCAGCAGTAGAAACCACAATGCATAAGGGGGACCAGGCAACCAACACACCCAGAAGTGTGTTGATTGTAAAAAGGCTTTTTAAATTTGGAGGACTGGGCAGCAGAACAGGTAAGTATAAGGCCTCTATCAAGTAAAGACGATGGCCGCCCATGCGCGCAAACCCATGTTAAGGGTGGCCAGGAAACACGCTATTGTGCTGCATGCAAGCACAATTGAAAATACTCGCAAAGGCGCGCAAACATCCAGCGTACGGGAAGTGATGCCCCTACCTTGATGAATTGGTCTATTTAAACGGTCCTGCCCTTGTCCCTGTGCTGATGGTCTATCAGCTGTGGTCTATGTCATCCAGGCTCGCCTTTTATGATTTTACTGATTCACTTTTGTGAGTATGTTTTTACCCTGTACTTCAGTTTTTATCATTAACAAAACATCTACACTAGGGTGGGTGCACTTCTCTATTGTTTTCTCCCATAGTGTTGCAGCTTCCCAGGCTGAAGTGGGGCAGCACCCCTAGTTATCCTCGCTTGCACTTTATTTTCAACTGTCGGTCGTTTCTGGCGCTTTGGATTCATTTTACTGTGTTCCTGTGCCCGTTGCTCTGTTGGATTCTCTGTTATTATATTCTTGACCCGGATTGTTTGCTTGCTGTCTGCCCTGACCTCTGCCTGTTTCCTGGACTTGTTTGCTGCCTGCTGATTCTGTACCTTCACTCCCTGGCTGGTTCCGATCCTTGGCTATCCCTGGCTACGCTTCTGTCTCCTGATTCAGCTTATCCGCTCCTGGACATTTTGTGCACAAGTGCCTGATCCCATCAGTGGCATTCGTGCTACTGGTCGTCCTCTCACACTCTGTCCCCACCTCCAGGGGGTGTAGGATGCGAGAAGCAAGAGAAGCCTCCACATCTGTCGGTCTCTCACTAGATACATGATAGCCTCTTTTTTTGCAGGTCCTGCTTTGTTACAGATTTGTAACCAGGTGGCAAAGTGGTTTTAATGCTGTACTCCAGGCAGATATTTGCAAAGATTTGAAGCTCTGTAAACATTAAAAATAGTCATACTTTTTTAAATCCAACTAGTGTAAGTGCCTATCTTCAATTTATTGCAATCCCTGTACAGCAGTACTGTGAGAGGGAGGTGCAGCACTGGGAGCCATTTAAGTAAACTGCATTCAAATGAGCTGACAAAGACAAAGGTGAGTGAAGAGAGCATGGTGTGCAAAGGGATTTCCTTATCAGTCTGTGGCTGCTCTTTCATTATTCAGTCAGCAGGCTAGGTGTGGCAAGAGGACACAACGGTATCCCATCTACAGTCTATAACTGTAGCAGAGAAGGTATTGCCATTCACCTGACTGTGTTCTGTTACAGGACTGTGTAAATCTCAGGACTGAATGGGCAGAAATTAAAATCCCCAGCTATATAAATATAGTTACATTTGATGTGTTTCATCTGTGTATTTAGCTTTTCAGCTTTAAGCAAAAGTCTGGTCTTTTGGGTCTATGACTCACATTTTCCCAGTAAGCCATATGCATTCTATAGCGACCCACAAAATGCAGAAGGTGAATAAGTATAAGGAAACAATCATTGAATAGAATAATATTTCTACAGAAGATTTCCTTCACATAATAATGCAAACTGTGCGCTCATATCCTATATTTATATAAAAAGTAGATACTGTGACTGCTGGTGTTATATTGGGAATAACAGTCAACATGCAAAACCAAAACTCAGTTGATAGCTTCTAGTCAACAGAACATTGCTACTACCATATAAACACCCCAAGTTTCATTAATCCTGCCAAAATTGTAGGTATCGATGTCTATGAGCACCCAATTTCTTTTTTCAGAATTAAATCCTGTTCAAGTAGATAACAAAAACTTTTTTTGCCATACAAATAAACTTCATTATTCTTAAAATTTGTTTCTCTAATGATAGGAAAATTCAAGAACAAGGACAGCCATTATTTCACGTCTGATTGTCACATCATCTGTCAGAAAGGCTGGTGACTCATGTGTAAGTTCCGAGCAGCTAACAAGCTAACGATGGCTCTTGTTCCATAAACAATTAGATCATCGTCACTACATTTTTAACAAGGTCACCCTTAACCCCAACACATCAGGTCATAGAGTTTCCTGGACATTTGATATTGTAGAATTAAATGCAAGACAACAGGAAGAGAAGAAGGAGGAGGTGGGTTAAGCAAGAGGTCCATTGCTTCTGCTGACTTTGAATTAAAACCAACAATATTGGATTCTTCACTTGCAATCCTGACACCAGTCTCGATCCTTAGGCTTCGCAAAGAAGGCTCACCTAATTTTTGCATGTCATTATTCAATTCATTAATGTATCCAGTTTACCCATTTTACAGGAGTATATGCTGTGCTAAAGAAACAAAGGCAACCAATAAAGTAACTATATCCACTTCTTTCCTCTTGCCTCCTCCTTCATGTCTCGACACGAGGCCTCATACTAATAGATGTTGAAGAGCTATCGAAGAGACCCGTGAGTTTTATGGGCAGAGGTGACATAGTCAATTTTTCATATAAGGAAACAAAAAATAAATTTGCGTCATTTCTGCATCATATTTACGTGTATATAAATGAAAAGAGGAGCCAGTGGATTGTAAAAAAAATCATTGCACTTCATAGAGGCTCCTCAAGACAAAAATTGAAGAAGATAAAGATAGACTAATCAGGTAAACTCCATTTTTTATATAAAACAAATAATACTTAATACTATTGTATATTTGTACAACATACTACTATTGTACTTTTACAACATTTATTTCTAAGACCTGTGCAAAAGTACATCTAGCACCAATTCAAATAGCTTTCAAGCAAAGGATACAATGTTTTTAGTATTATAAAACTAAACATTTGGAAGGTATTAAATTAATATTGTATTTTCAGATAAAAGGAATAGTCCACCCACTGTTAGTGTTTGGTAGATGCTGGAAAGTTAAACCACTGACTTTTATCCCTTTTATCTTTTAGCCCTTGGGGGCTTTATTAGTGAGATCTCGGTAATCGAGTTTCTGTGTCTCCACACCTGCTGTGGTTATTTGTTTATACTATGGAGAATGCAACAGGAGATACTGGAACAACCATTGGTGGGGGAGAGTTCCCAAAATCTCCAGTTAGAAAGCACAGAGCCAGGAATAAAGGTATGGAGGTCTCCCCCAAGTACTAAAGACATATAAGAAGTCAGAGGCTCATTCAGTTTATACATATAATAATTATTATATTACTTTTGGCTGGACTGACCATTTAAAAAACAAACAGGTTTTTTGGACTTTTTGGATAGGTTGGACTTGATGGACTAATGTCTTTATTCAACCTCAAATACTATGTAACTATCTCAGATTGGCTATGGTAATACACTTTTCATAAATTGCCTATGATGTTGTACACATGTCCTCCAGTTGTATTTATAGCATAATTATTTTTACATATTTTTATTTTTGCCTTGTGTTCTTGCTTAAAATCTAGCTACAGACTATCATCTTTTTAGAATTCCACATGGAAACAGGTGTGAGAGATTCAATAGCCATATATACCAAAATGTATTTTAAATGTAAATTTTATCTGATAACAGGTGTATGATTCCAAAAGTCTCCTTTTTTACCTAGGAGTGTAGTGCATCATAAAACAGCCATTGGCAAACTTATTTGCTTATGTATTCAATAATAGACAACTTGTGCTCTGTAAACTAAAGAATATAACATACACCTCTTTGCCATAATTTTAACTACTTGCAATCTGCTGAAAGTGTTTTTTTTCTTGTCTGTATGCAATCTTTTAAAACCTTCAAAATAATTTTACTTTACAACTAAATGTTGAAGGTTCAGTTCATCTGAAACATCTTACATCATGCAGGTATTATAGCGGCAGGATAGTGGCGCTCCAAGATCTTTTGAATAGAAGCTGGGACCCAAGCGGTTTCAGTCTCTCAACTAGTTTTTTGGGGGGAGGGATCAAATTCCAAGCAGGAGGGGTAAAAATCTAAGACAGGAAAGAGGAACCAGGACCTATGATGCAGACTTTTATGTTTCCTCAACATAAAAGTTGCTGCTTGGTGACCCATTAATATGTAGTAAAAATTGAATTATTAGATGTGATTGGACTGACTCTTTAATGACAGAAGAACTATCAACTCAGGAAAGTTCTATAATTAAAATAAGCTTACTGACAAGAAGAAATGTACAGGTCTGTTCACCTAGAGCAACTAATCAGCAAGCATATTTCATTGTTTTGTGCTCTAAACTGATAAAGGATGACATGGTTTGCCGCTATGAGTTACTGTGCTTTGCACACATTGTTGCTCTCTGCACTCCTTATTGCATAGACAATATGTGTTTATTAGATTAAACATCTCTATGACAAAGTGTACAGATCAGAATGTAATGGTGGACATACAGGTTGCCTGTTTTTGTCACATAAAATAAATCTACTTTTCCAAAGTGTTCATTTTCAAAAAAGATTGAGATTTTGAGTTTCTTCTACATTTACATTTTTGTTTTACATATGTAGACTATGAGGCAGTACCATTGTAAGCCTGTGCTAAGCAAAGAATGGTAGGCTGCCATTGCTAATCTTATTCTGAAAATGCAGGTCGTCTGGCTGTCCCTGGCTTAGAACAAGCATGCAGATTAGCAAGTCAACACCAAGTCAAAACTCCTGATGTGCATACTTGTTCTGTGTCAATAACATAATGAGTATTGAAGCCAATGAATCACAATGGTAAACTGGCAACTAGCATTTTCAGAAGAAGTCAGTAATGGCAGATACTAAATTTCTCTTGGTATGTTTACTTTAAGCTACAGCCCCAACCTTCAAACTGAGCAGTCAATTCCTCAGACAATCAAATTTCTGGTTGTCTACCTACATCTTTAGAGCAGAAAGAGCAAGCAAATCATCATGTTTTGATAAAGGGGGTTCCCTGGCTCACATGTAAGTGTTTGAGAGTTATGTGAGTTCAGACAGCATTTGGGGCAAGAAGACATAAGGGGCATTTCTGATTTTAGGTCTGCTTTAAAGCCAGCCTTGCACAAAAATACAAGGTCCGCTTATTATATACTGCCCCCCTCCCCCCATTTACCAATGCAGCATTATACCTGTTTAAAGAAAGTAGCTGTGCAGAAATGTTTGAACACTTACACTGCCCCCAGCTTCTATACTGAAGAGGGTGATTTAATGAAAAGGTGCTTAAGCACAGTGCAGGATCATCATTTCCTGAGATTTGGGATCAGCATTACTAGGATCTGGCTGGAAGAATCGTGATGTCACCATCACCTAAGTTCTATGCATGAGGGAGCAGGGGTTAAGGGAAATTTTCTATTTTTTCTTCATATGTGTGGATTTATTTTACAGGTTTACAGGTGCACCAAATAAGAAATATTTAATTCTGATAGTTGCCTTTGGATACATGGTACATGGTATGCAAGCATTCTGCATGCAACTTTAAGTTTAAGTGAAGCTGTGTCTATAGTTTAACAAAAGAAACTTTTACCAAACTTTCACATTTTTATATCATCTATAAACAAATATGCCTCCGAAAATCTGGAATTTATGGTGGAAACTAAAATTAAAATGGGTTTGGCCTCTTTCTGACATAATTGAGCAGAATTCATCTGTGGGTTTCTATACATTCCTAAATCTTTGATGTTTATGTTTTTATAATATGCACAGAGAATTATGTATAATAATATGTATTAGGTTATAACTTCATATGACATGAACATATATACTGCTTTGTAGTTACATTGCACAGGGCATGGAAAGAAGAGCTGCTGGGCGAAGTTTCTTTCTGATCACAGTCCTTCTGGGGTACTGCATTGTGTTGTCATCTCCAGCCATAATCCGGAATCCAAACAGGTAATATGCAGGGTGTTGTTTTTTTCTACACTTTAGGTAAAGAGCACTACCACTTCATATGAAGGAGATTAAGTAAAGGTGGGATTCACAAAAAAGGCACTTACATAAAATAGCCACAAGCCTGTATTGGGCTCCTGTATAGACTATGATTTCAAGCTGAAGAAAATGAGTGAAGGGGACAAACATGGCTTTGCTGGTTAAAACTCAAAGAAATTATATTATAGTTCAGCCTTGTATGCAAAATAGTGGGATGAATCATTCAGCAAAACCATACCTGAGATCCTAACCCCCACCGCCATCTTCTACTGCTTCCACCTTGTAGAGTTTTATTGGTGCTAGTTTCTTCATAACCAGTAAGTAGTTGACAGATCCACCAACTTGAGGCAGTAAAATGGACCTGATGACTCTGGAGTCAAGAGCAGATGAGAGATATTAGAAGACTATGGGTGAATCTACCTATTGAAAACTTTAATGCAAATAAGAGATGACAAAAATGTACATTATATTTCACTGCTACAACAGATGGACTAAACAAATGTACAAAGTTATTCGATTCAATATGGACATTTGAAATTATTATTATTATTATTATTATTATAGATACAGTAGACTAATGATAATTACATGATAGCCACAAATCATGATTATATTAATTAAGATATACACAAAATTATGCAATGTTGCTGTGTATTTTTCATTATTCAACCATTCCATGCTATTATATAACTATTCTAATTTATGGTTCCTTTTATAGATCAATTGATAACGTTGTATTAGAATTTTTGCTACTGAAAGATTATATTCAAATGTTTTATTCTTTTATAATATCTGTCTATTTCATACTACGGTACATTACAACCCTATAGAGATTTACTTTAGTGCTAATACAGTTATACTAAAAATCATTATATTTTAGAAATTAAAGAGAGAATTGAGACAAAAAAAGAAACCCCTAGGACGGTCAACTTCTTATCTGCAAATCCTGTTTTCCCATGAAAGCGACTTCAACAGATATATTCAAAAGTATACTACATAACTGTTTACTTAATCTACTTTAAATACAAACATGTAATTCAGTTATATTACATGCCATGAAATCATATTGAGTCCTTTTATTGATTATTTCCCTTTATTCATTTCTCATTGATAGGTTAAAATGATAGCATGGCTTTGTTTAAATGTAAACTATAATGCTCTTTGGTCAATTCTATTTATCTTTTTAAGTTTTTTAGTTTAAAGATTATCTTAAAACATATTTTCCTAAGTGTATAAAGTATTTGTTTTACATATAAACATTTAATGCATAACAAAAAGTTCCCCTTAGATCACAGATTTATTTGGCTAAAGAAAAAGCAGAGCATCATGCCTTTTAGCTGGTTTTCTTTGATTGAAACCTCAAACTGAACTGTGAGATAAGGTTTGAATAAGATGAGACATTTAGCTATGTGTTTGCATTTCAAATTAAAGTCTATGTATAGTATAGTTTTTAGCTTTGCTGTCTGTGTTAAAATCTGTAAGTGTCCCATTGTGAAGATTTCCCTTCACTTCCCTTCACTTCCCTCACTTCCTGTCACGTAGATGCAATAGGAAGTGAAAAGAAATCTCTACAACGGGCTTGGGATTTTTTCTTCCACTCAGGTATCATCCAAATTGGGTATTTCCATTGGAAGATTACACTCACGTTCTTCTGGTGACAATTTTTAAAATATTGGATCTCCAATCACTTACAATTCAAGTTACAGCAGTCACCAGAACAAAAAGGGATGAGTCTACCTAGCTGGGACACAGACAGCAGTAAAAACTTGACAGGGTTTTTATTACTGTATAATAACAACTGTAAATTATGCCATTTTGTTTTTGTCCTTCTAGACTTTGGAAAATAGATCTTTCTGACCAGTCAATAAATAATAAACAGAGAAACCCCTTTATGACTGGACCAGACTCCTGGAACCAGCAGCTCCCTTCCATATTATTACACAACTGGAGTGTTAAAATGTTACCATCAAATGTTCTTCCCAATGAACCCACTGAAGAGAGAGCCAGAAAGTTACTTCTGCAGCCCATCGCCAGGCAGATTCTGTTTGGCTCTAATGAGATAGCCAGAAAGGTATTGCCAAATGATGTCGAGATCAGCAGAGCAATCTTTGACCAGAGATGGCTTCCTCCATGGCCTGCAAGTGAAGAGCTGGATAAAAGGAACATTGTGGTGGCTGATGATGCTGCTTTCCGAGAGAAGAGCAAAATGTTAACTGCTATGGAGAGACAGAAGTGGCTCAACTCATACATGCAGAAACTTCTGGTAGTGAACTCCACTTAACCAATGTTCCCTGGATAGCTGTGCATCATGTGCTTTAAGAATATATTCACTAAAATAAAAATAATGTCAACTTTTCATTGTGAGCAGTGTTCACATGTGTATGTCTTCTATATTTTTTTCACCAACTTTGCCAAATTTTACATTGTGAGGCCATTGAAATATTCAAATAAGATCACTGTAGTTACATTCATTTTAAATTACTGGAAGCAATAACTATTGATGAGTTCAGGAGGGCAAAACAAACCAGGGCTACTCTACACAGAAGAGATTGTCCAGCACCAAATCAGTGGGCTCTGGATGCCAGCTTGGTAGAAGTAGCAAGTAACCTTTATGGTCCTAAGGCTGGAAGCCCCTACAGTAATGCTGAATACATACTGTTGGTCTTATCTGCCATTAATATATTTAAAACAAAAGGATGAACTGTTGGTCTTATCTGCCATTAATATATTTAAAACAAAAGGATGAACTTTGGCTATATCAGCAGTCGAACATTTGGGGACAATTTAGGGGACTTATGGAGGGAAGCAGTGGGATCTGTAATGGACCTTCCTTTTTCCTGGGGTCTTTATATACAGCATACACCCAGTGGCGGAACTACCGCCAGTGCGGCCACACCGGGGCCTGAGCCTTCAGGGGGGGCCCAGTATCCAGTCAAACACAGCCCCGGGGCAGAGATGGGGGGGCCCGTCGGTGTCCGGCCGTACATAGACCATTGTGCAAAAAGCTCTTGTCTAGACATATGTTTTCACTAGTACCTGTCATGGATCTTCAGTGATCTGTGTTAAACTTTATTGTGTACTTGAGCACTTGAACCAGGAACCGAATTCTCAACTTCCACTGAATTATACATTTCTATACCCATCATGCATGATGGGTATAGAAATGTATAATTCAGTGGAAGTTGAGAACATTGTGGAGCGTTCCTGTTAGGAATATAGTTTTCCATTTATTAAATAAAAGTATAAACATTATACACACACATATCTTTAAATTCACTTAAATGTCAGTATTGATAGCATGATCAAATTGTTTCTCTGATGTGTTTTATTATCACGTAACAATTGTGTATGATACAATTAATTATTGGACACTGTAGAGTGCTCTGAGGCTTACAAATAACTTTAAAATTTTTGGAAGGCACCCCAAAATAAAAATCCCAGTCCTGTATCACTTTAACATTGAATAAGAACCATAGTGCTTGGCTGACACTCAAAAACTGGTAAAAAGAAATACTTTGTTGGTAGCAACCCAGGTCATGACAAACAAATATGCTACACTTACTGCACTTTGCACATTACTTTTTATTTTGCTAAATATGCTCAATAGCATTAGAAGGTTCCAAAGAAAGTAGAATGTATGGATTAATTAGTAACAGGACATTTGATTGCGTTAAAATGTATTTATGCCAAACTACAATTTTTCCAAACAATTCATATATTAAAAAGCAAATATTACACTACATATTATCTTACACAGCTTCATAATAAATTGCTTCAAAGATCTGCAAAATAAATTTAAATTAATCTTACTATAATTCCTCTAAAACTCCCAGGAATTTGTGCCACTTTTCTGTAATTTTTTCCCCTACATTAATCGCCTTCTAAACAAGGTTATCATAACATTTATATTAGCTTGTTTTGTCTGTGCTGATAGCTTGTTTTGTCTGTGCTGAAGTGACACTAAACTCAGAAGTTAAATCTTAAAAATGCATTCAAGTACCTTAATTAATAACAAAAATGTACCTTATGTGTGTATCACTAACTGTAGATCCTCAAATCATCTCTGAATTCATGCTGACCCTGTCCTGCCTCCTGGAGGGTGGCTACTTTTGTTCCTCATGGTTCATGTGTGTGTTGTAAAGTAGTCACCGCTCCAAACCTGCTCCCATGATGGACTACAATCGCATGTTTAGTTTACTAATTTGTACTGAGACTGTAGTCCATCACGGGAGTGAGCTTGGAGCAGTGACAACTTTACAACACACACAGACCATGAGGAACAAAAGTAGCCACCCCCCAGAAGGAAGGATAGTGACAGTTGAGTGATACACAAATAAGCTACATTTTTGTTAAATCAGAACTATGAGGTGAGTGCTTTTCACTCACCTCATAGTTCAAGCCCACCTGTGACAATGAGACTGTCACAGGTCGGCTCAGTAGATCGAGAAGTGAGCGTTCGCTCACTTCTCGATCCTGTCACAGCTCTCTGCCATGACAGGGGAGTTGCTGGATTCCCCCCTCCCAGCTCCGATCCTCCAGCGCTGACTGGCGGAACGGACGGGGGAGGGGGTGGGTACAGCTGGCTCTGCCTCTAGATAGGCAGAGCCAGCTGTCACTCATGCAGCTGGGCGGATCCAGACATAATTGTCGGGATCCGCTTCAGCTGCGGCGTCTCAGTATACCGCGAGCCGTAGCTCGCAGTATACTGAGCTTAGGGTGACTGGAGGACCCCATAGTTCTCCTTTGATGTATCATCAAATAAATTCCAAATATTACCACTAGATGTCATTATTTCATGAATAAAATGCAGACAATAATATCTAGGAGTACAATTTTTTTTGTCTCCAATATTCAGCTCATGGCTAACCCATGTTAAAATGTAAGGAGGAAAGATGAGCAGCAAGAAAGCTATGAAAGAGCAGTAAAACAGGATCTTTGCCTTACCTTACCCCATTTCTTGAATTACATCACAGGACTTAGGGTATTCATTCTTGAACAGATGCATACCTCCCAACTTTCTGAGAACCTTCCATTACATTATATTTAGGCAATGGACACAACCCTGCCATGCCACCAATTATACAGACCATTAAGAATGTATATGCCAAAAATGATTGTTTAATCCAGAACTGTTTTTTGTTTTTTTTTTACACCATTACTTTTCCTTTATATTGAATTTTCAGAATAGTTAACAAGATTATTAAGAGATAGAATGAAGGTTTTAGAGCAGAACAACAATTTTGGTAGATGCATAGTAAATTTTCAAATATATCTGTGCATCAGACCAAACAGAGGGGCAACTGAGGAGGAAAGAGGGACAGGGCGATTTGGTCCAAATGTGGGACAGTCCCTCCAGATGAGGAACAGTTGGGAATTTGTAGCCCAATTGATGGCATTGCTGTATAAAGTACAGCTGGTATTTGTAGTTCTATATAGCAGGTCCCATTCTGCATTGCAAAATGGCACCCTTTATAGAGGACTACAAATCGCAGCAGTACTTTATACAGCAATGCCATTTTTCCAACTTTTTTTGTGGTTGCTAAAGGGTATATGGGTTAGGGGGTTTTTTTTGGGTGGGGGGAGAATAATCTTGCTCCAGGGCCCTTTGTTCCCTAGATCCGCCACTGCCTCAGGACTCAGCACCACCTGAATTTTGACGATAAACGGAAAGGGCTCTTTACAGGTAAGGCCACCAACTCAGAAACATACCTGGAAGAATGATGGAATTGAGCAAGGCAACCTTGTGAGTGAGCAGAGTCAGGGGGAAATATCTGATAGGTTCAAAGTACAACTTTTGCAGAGGCAACAGAACTAATTTGAGGTTTCATGGAGTCACTGGAGTGTGTATAGGGGGGACAACATGAACAACACCCTGCGCAAAGGCCAGCACTAGAGAGTAAGCAGCCTCTGAAAGGGAATTGGATTTAAGGCTAAATGCTGGTCTAGGCCAGACTGGAGGAAAGATAAGACGTATCTCAAGGGGTTTTTCCTGGGTTGGAACTTCCTTGCTTCACACTAAGCAAAATAAGCATTTAATAAGCCCTATGTAAACCCTTTCAGTGACAGAAGCATATACACTGGGTTCTATGCAGGGATTGAGCCCTGGCTTACCTGAACTTAGTGCTGCTGGACTGGGAGGGGAGCTGCAGTCGATTAAATTGACATGCCCATCCAATCTTCTCCCTCCTGGGGAGCACACCCCCCAAAGGGAGTTTTAAGGGACAAAGCCCCACCCAGATAGACCATGTCCCTCAACCTATATAGCACCCTGAAGTTACTTAACATGCTGCCTTCAGTGACAAGGTGTCCAATGCAGGATCCAGTACCCTGAGCACATTTTAACCCTGCACCCCATCTTTCTTCCAAGGGGCCCTTGTCCGCCAAGGCTCAACCGAGGAGAAATCAAATCCAGGTGGCTGCTAAAAGGTGTCACAGTGGCTGTACGCTGCTTGAAGCAGAAAAGTGCAGAAAGGATGTTGTCAGGGGTACTGGCACAGGTTACCCCACACCGTATACAGGTACCCACACAGGTTGACCAAACACGTATGACCCCACCGGACAAGGCAGTATTAGATTATATACAGTTTATTTGTATTCCCAACAGGACTGCAACAAGCAGGAATCAGGCCTACAAACAGGTAACAGGGCCCAAGACTGCAAACAGGTAACAGGACTGCAAACAGGAAACAGGACTGCAAAAAGGGAACATGATTGCAAACAGGAACAGGGTTCAGGACTGCAAAACAGGTAACAAGGTTCAGGACTGCAAAACAGGTAACCAGGGTTCAGGACTGCAAACAGGTAACCAGGGTCCAGGACTGCAAACAGGTAACCAGGGTCCAGGACTACAAACAGGTAACCAGGGTTCAGGACTGCAAACAGGTAACCAGGGTTCAGGACTGCAAACAGGTAACCAGGGTTCAGGACTGCAAACAGATAACCAGGGTTCAAGACTGCAAACAGGTAACCAGGGTTCAGGACACACAGGAAATGATAGCAGGACACTGAGCCATCATCCTGACTGCATGGAGGGTTTAAATATCCTCCCAGGAAGCACCAGGTAATGGCTAAGTACTGGCAGCTGGGAGACACCCGCAGGTGAGCACTGAAGCTGCAGGTTCCAGCACCACCCAGTGGTGATCTGGTACCTAACAGCTCCTGGCTTTCTGGAGACACCTGTAGGTGAGCACAGGAACTGCAAGGCTTAGCTCCAGCGCCTCCTGGAGGCGCTCTGGATCCTAACAGATGTCCTTCTCTCAGAGCAGGGAAAAGGTGTCCGTCACCTAAGGACACTAGCAAAAAATCATGCAGGGAGTTGGAGGGCTGTCCTTACAGCTTCATTTTGCCAGTGTCCAATCACTTAAAGGTAGTTGCATAACCCATTATTTCAAGAATTAACTCCCTGTGTGCTGAGATGAATAATCAGGAAATCAATCCTGCAGGCACTGTCTGACTGTCGGTCAAACCCTGGCAAGAGTGTGACCAAATTTACAAGGTAATCTATGCAGAGTGGGAACTGAACTAGCTCCAGTTTATCAATGGGGGGACATTAATGGCCAGGAGAGGTTTGTATAGTGTGCTGAAATGATTCAGTATGCGCCTATCCGTTTTTGGGAAATGCCACAATGAGACTGTCACACGATCCAGATACCTTCAGGTCTAGTACATATGCAGTCCTAAATGGAGCAGTCTGTATGCATGCCTTCCATATATAAACCTAACACTAACTGGGCTCACACAGGGCTTGGGAACAAAGTGCCTGG